>NC_050513.1:18584322-18585794 GCF_002922805.2 Oryzias melastigma | reverse complement strand
GTAAAATCTGGTCACTTACTGGTGCTCATCGTCCAGTTCAAGTCCGGTACCGCATCTAGTCTGGTGTCAGTTCAGGTCAAGGTTACATGTCGGAGTTCTGGACTGGTTCTGGTTCGTGGCCCGGAGGTTGAGGGACCTGAGATTTAATGGGAACAACCAGCACGTCACTCAAAATACCAGTTAGCGACGGGGAAGGGTCCTTAACCGAACATCAATATGGGAGGACTTGGAGTGAGAACGTTCATCTCAGAGCTTTCAGGAGCGACTCTTCCTATGAGGTCACGGTAATCAAGTGTAGAGAAACGTCTCTGAGGAATCAAAAGGGAATTTCTCCTGTTCACCATCACACCATTTCTGACTAAAAAAGGACTTTATTCGTGGAATTATGACTTCTATACTTTAAGATCGTCACATATGGACGCATCACACCATGAAGGATGAGTGAAGCGCCGCTTACGGACACCAGGAATGTGCAGCGGAGATAGAGCCCGACCTGTCGGGGGTGTTTGCCGAAGCGCCTCCTGTTTGCGAGTCGACTTGCACATGTGGAGGAGTACATCCTCCCAAAGCTAACATCAAACCTTCAACTCCTCGCACAGCTGGACCTGTTCTTGTGTGGCCTCATAAGTCGTATTTCTTCACCTAGAAATACGGTTGTTAAAGACGAGCTGGGAGTCAGATTTGGTCTAATAGAAAACATCAGTCTGCTCTTTTTCTGGCTCAATCTCTCCTGGACGTGACAGGAAGCAGCATTTCCTGTTTGAGGGGGAAGCGCCTTCTGATTTAGTCCAGGGACTAGGATCCGTCCAGGTCCAGTATCGACATGTAGGACAGGTCCCTGGTGAACGTGTTCTCACGGTGAGGTCATCCATGATGTCACCTCGGCGAGCTGCAGGTGGAGCGCCACGACTCCACTTCTGCTCGGTCTGCACACGGTCCCTATAAAACAACTCTCTTTGGTGTCAGGACCGCCCGGGGACGGAAGGTTAACGTGACTTTGGGGCTGTTCCGGTTGGATGAACCCCAACTTCGTGTTGGTCGCCAAAACTCTCCAGTTTGGGTTTCCTTGGGATCCTAAAGTGAGGTTAACATCTCATACATGTCTGATTTATTCCCAGTCTACTGATATGGACAGGCAAGAGAATTCACTGAAACATTTTGGCTTAGAGTACAACAAAGCTGTAAAGACGTAGAGCCAGAAGGCGTCCTGACGGCATCACGCAAACAAGCTGGATCTCACAGTCTGTCCATCATTTCAGTGGAAATTCAAAGTGAGGTCAGTGAGAATACAACTGGTACTTTTGGATACCTTGCATCAGTATTGAACTCTCCTGATGACAATTTTTTGTTTTTCATCAGAGTGTACGGTGTGGTAGCTTTAGCTCTTTCTTTGTAAGTTTCAAATTTGAGCAGAAAAGCTAAATTATATGCTAGCCAACATCAACCGGATTGAGCCTCAGTGAGTCGTATGG
>NC_050513.1:18579748-18584291 GCF_002922805.2 Oryzias melastigma | reverse complement strand
AGTTGTCTGGACCTGTAGAGGGTAGCCTGAATGTGTCTTTCAGTTCTCTAGAGGTTTGTAGGAGAAACTCAAAGGACGTCATAAAAATAAAGGTGAGTACATATGTGAGTGTGAATGTGTATCATGAAGTATTCATGAGGTTCATCATGTATTCATGTGTATTCACAATGTAAGTTACACTGACTCATGGTGTACAGTCCCCTCTACACCCCATACTAGTATTAGTTATGTGTGAGTGATGCGGGGTGCCTGCAGGTTGTCTAATTTTCACATTTTGCTTATCTCAGTATTTTTCAACCGACCGACCAACCAAGCAATTAACAAACCAACTAGTTAACTAACCAATTATCCAGCCAACCAACCAAATAAACCATTTGTCCAACAAATTATCCAACCAACCATTTATCAAACCGATGAACCAATCAGTTAACCAACTTACCAATCAACTATTTAACTGACCAACCAAGCAACCATTCAACAAAAAAACAAGCCAACCACTTAACTAAGATACCAATTAAATTATACTACTAACCAGTTAACTAACCGATCAACAAACCAGTTAATCAACGTACCAACCAAATAATTATCAAACCAACCATTCAACAACCAATGACCACATCAACGAGTTAACCAACCATAACCCAACAACCAACTCTCCAACTAACCAGTTAACCAACCAATAACCCAAACAACCAACTCTCCAAAAAACCAGTTAACCAACCAGTAACCCAACAACCAACTCTCCAACTAACCAGTTAACCAACCAATAACCCAAACAACCAACTCTCCAACCAACCAGTTAACCAACTTACCAACCAACTAATTATACTATCAAGCATTTAATGAACCAACCAACAAGCAAACCAACCAGCCAACAAATTAACAAACCAACCAGTTAACCAACTAATTACCTGACCACAAACCAGTTAACTAACTTATGAACCACCCTACTATCCAAACAATAATTTAATTAACCAACCAGTCAACCAACGTACAAACCAACCAATCACCCAGTTAACCAATTGACTAACAATATAACCAACTAATTAACCAACTCACAAACAAGCCAAGCATTCATCCAGCCAACCAACCAGATAACTAACCAATTAATCAACCAATTAACTAACCTACCAACCAACCAATTAACCAACAACCAAAACAGGACAGTAGGTACCTGATGTATAAGTTAAATTAATTATGAATTAAATGTGTAAGTTAGATCTACAAGTTAAAACATGAAAGAGACAAAGCACAATAGATTAAAAACAACAACAAAATAAAACAAAGAAACAAAAACAAAAATGGTGGAATTTTGCAAATGTCTTAACGAGGAGCATTGATTATTTATAGACTATGCTTTCATATTTGGTACATTCTAGACCGAAATATTTGCTATTTTTGTTCAAATTAAATGTATAATTTTTGCAATATAGTTAATATTCATGCTAGCCACACTCTCACGATCCACCAGATTACATCAGATGACACATTTTATACAAATGACCAGTAATAGGCGACGACTTAATACAGTTTCATGTGGATAACCTGGATTACTTAGTTTAAAATACCACATTATGTTTTTTTAAAGAGAAAAACTATTATTGGAAGAAATGATGACTTTTACTCCCCTAAAAGAGTATTTTTTCACAGAATAAAGTCCTGTTCTGGTTTGAATTAAGTTATACAGACTAATCTATAGCTTTACTATGATGAGTGTTTGAAGTTTGATACCTTGAAACTTCATTATATGATTCAGTCCATTAATTCTGGCAGATCAGAGCTGGCCAGACCGCATTCTACTGACAGTCCACCGTTGATGACTCCCCGATAATCCCCGCCGGTGTATAATCTGAGAGAGGTAATGTTTTTCAGAGACGTGAGGAAATGTGTTTGGATTGGCGGCAGAAAGCCACATTAAAAGTCCCTCACTCAATGGGGCCGAAGGTTTGTCCAAAGAACATATTCCGTCAGCAAGAAGCCGCCTAATAGAGTGGAGAGGTTGATGAATGTTTACAGAAGGGGTTGGAGGGGTGTCGACCTGAAGGCCGACGTTGGGACGGGGATCAGTCGCGAGAGCCTTCCAGAGTATTATTTCATGGAACCACACAGGGCAAGGCGGCCAGAGAAAAAGTAAAAATAGATTGGTTTGATTGCTTTCTTTAAAGCGGGTCTTCCCATTGAGGCGTGTTATCTGATGGGTGACTGGAGATGTGTCAACGCAGACATGGTTAGGGAGAAGTTTATGGTCCTAATCCACGAGGAAGACATTAGGATGTCCTTTTGTTTTACTATTAACTGATTGTATTAACAGGTGTTTGGGACTTGAAAGGATTTGTTCTTCATTTTTACCAATATTAGATGGAAAACCTTTCAGTGACAAAGAGTTGGAGTCGATCAGTAAATAATCCCACCTTTTTAGGGTTGTGTTCTTTTGGATCTATTAATGGACTCAACATTTAAATGGCCTTAAGCTCGAGTCATCACAGGGTTTGACCTGTTGCAGGTTTTTGGGTTGTCCGGGTCCATGAAGGGTCTCAAAGATGAGCGACCGCACAGTAAAAAGAGCACAGGTGAGTCTTGCAGTTCCACCACCGTCATAAAAATGGAACGTACCATTGTTCTACATGTGGTAGGGGTATCGTGAGATATTCCTAAGGTTAGAGTACGTAGTATGCACTTATGTTGATTCTATCATACGGTGTCCTTACGCTGGACTCCAATGTGAGTTCTGACTCCTTACATGAGATCCAGAAGTTATTAATCACACAAGCTATACTGTTTGATTACCTGAACTCCGACAGTGTAAGACATTCTCACTACCAACTTGTCACGTAATGATGTTTGGTTATGGACCCCTAAGCGTCACTATTTGACACTTCGAGTGTCCCCAACTTGTCGTTTCTTGATATGCTGGTTGTTACCATTAAATCACGGGTCCAAAACCTCCGGGCCGCACTCAGCGTCCAAACCTCTTGGACGCCTGCAGCGCACGGACCCTAACCCAGGACCCAGTACCCTAAACCAGCTTAGGTTAGTGTCTGGGCCAGGTTTGCCACTGGTACCGGTCCAATTCCAGTAATGGTTTGGGTCTGACACTGCTTCTTGTAAAAATTTGAGTAGGGTGCCGCAACTTGTACCAGTACTGGTCCGGTACCCCTTCTGGTACCAATTCGGGTCTGGCACAGCTTATGGTACCAGTTCAAGTCTGGTACTGCATCCTGTACAGGTTCGGGTCTGATATTACTTCTGGTACCAGTTTGAGTCCAGTACTGCATCTTGTACAGGTTCGGGTCCGATATCGCTCTGGTACCAGTTCAAGACTGGTACTCCATCTTGTACAGATTTGGGTCAGAAATCCTTTCTTGTACCAGTTCAGGTCCGGTACCACTTCTGTCACCATTTTGAGTCTTGTATTGTGTCTTGTACGGGTTCTGGTCTGATATTGCTTCTGGTAACGGTTTGGGTCCGGTACCGATGTTGGTACTGGTTCGGTCCAGTGCTGCGTCTTCCACTGGTTTGGGTCTGATGCCACTTCTGGTACTGGTTTAGGTCTGATACCACTTCTGTTACTGGTTTGGGTCCGGTTTTGCGTCTTGTACTGGTTGGGGTCCAATATGAAGTCTTGTATCGGCTCAGGTCCAGTAACGCTTTTGATGCTGCATCCGGTGCCAGTTTAGGGTATCAGTACCAGGTTTGGGTACCTGCTCCTCCTCAACCACCAGTCCACATGTGGTACCACATCTGGTACCGCGTACCAAGGGTTGTGCACCCTAGATTTTGCCTAAAGCCAGCACGTCAAAAAAACTGTGAGTTGGGGACACTCAAAGCGCCAAAAAGTGATGCAGAGGTGGCCTTAATGAAATGTAAATATATATATATGAGTTAACCATACTAAGTGGCTCCTTGCACCTATACCAAATTCCACCAACCCACGGAATTTAGTATAGGCAAGCAGGCTCGGCAGACTTGCCGAATTTGGTATGGTTGTAAAAGTATTCACTATGACATCACGCCAGCAGCACACCCGTAGGAAAATGTGAATGAATATTTTTGCTCTGAGCCGTCTACGATCTTGATTTTTTTCGTGGCCCACCTTTGTCTACCGTACTGGTTTGGCCATTTTCACCCATGAGGCATTTGTGATTAACGTTCAAGTCCCTCCCAATTGGCCAATTTAAGAATTTTTGGTGGATTAGATAAGAACATTCCAGTCAGTACTCTGGTCCCTCTTCAGTTTCTACAGTTTAAATTCCCATTGACGATATCAGCAGGTATTGGTCCAGTGTGTATGTCTATGAAGTAGACTCATATTTCAATCGAATTAATCTACTCATACCTCCTTTGAACCCACGAGTCATTTCAGTGACTAGGAGCTTTTCTAAGGTGAGGATTCACCTGTACGACGCTCCTGAGCTCCGTCTCCAAGGCGATCCTCCACACCGACGAGGCCAATTGACAATGATTGCTCTATTCTGGCTGTCAGCGAGTGAAAACAAGGTATTCATCCTTTATCTGTGCAACATCTCTCCTCTCTCTCATCGGA
>NC_050513.1:18561616-18579718 GCF_002922805.2 Oryzias melastigma | reverse complement strand
CTCCTCGTATTGATTGGGAGGCATGGTTTACCGATGCAGCCGGCTCCTTTGACAGGATGTTTGCTGCAACAGGATAATTGACGTGTATGAAGAGCCGCAAAATAGATTACTTCATGAATTTATTCAAGTCACATGTAAAGAGGGTGAGAAAACTCCAAACCTGTGAGATGATTACAGACTTATGTGATGAGGGGGGGGGGGGGACAAAAACGTGCAGCAAAATCCAGCAGGAACTGAACGGAAAGAAGTCCATGAAGAGAAAAATGCGTTAGATTATAATGGAAGAAAATAAATATTATCTGTTTTATGACATAAAAGAAACAACCAACTTCTTAAAGTAATATCGGAGATTTATAGAAATAGCTAATGTTACATAAAAAGAAAAATTGGAACAATGCGACAAAAGAGATTTTTAGCCGATTATTGTGAATGGGAATACTTTTGTTGCTGGACCAAAAACTTTTATCTTAATTACAAATATTCCGTGGATATGTCTAATGTTACATATGAAAAATCGCAGTTTTACGAAAAACCCAACATAAAAAATGTGTTACCTGATTATTTGTGAATATTCTTGTTGTAAGACAATAATCATAAAAAGAGAAAGAACTCATTCTTTATTCCAGTAAATCAGTGAAAAGTAGAAAATATAATTTTACTCCGAAAATCGCAACTTTTTTGTCTTTTACGTAAAAATGTTTGCTTTTTGTAAATGAGAGCACCATCAGTTTTTGAACAGTAACTTCAGAATAATACCAATTATTCCAACTATGCGGTATACACATCACAGTCATTCCGAATGTGTAGTGTCTGTAAGTGTAGGAAAATCGCAACATTACGACAAAATAAGCTAACTCGACAGGTTTTGTTACAATTTGATGTTATGGTAGACAATACTTTGATAAAAATAGTGCATGTTCGAAGCTAAGTATACGTTTATTGAAACCCTTGTCAATAAAATCGCAGTATTCCGACAAAATTAGGCAATTTGATAGATTTTGTTGTTAAAATTTTGATAAATGTTGACAAGTATTGCAATGATTCCAGATATGTGGTGCTTTTGGGTGTAGTTAATGCTGCGTAAGAGAAATCGCAACCTTGCGAAAAAATAAGCTAATTCGAGAAGTTTTGTTACAATTTGCTGTCATGTTAGATACTACTTTCATAAACACATACTATGTCCGAATTCCTTCACTACACACAATAGTGCACTATATAAGTGATATAGACTTAGTCAGCAACAAATTTTATGCAAACCTCTAACTTTCAGCTAGCTAGCTAAAGCTAGCTTTTTTAGCTAAAGCAGTCCAGTTTGTTACATAAGGACACGGTTAATTAAAATAGGCTTCGGTTATGTCCGGACTTCTTCACTACTTACTATATATTGTGTTCATCGTGTTGTAGTGCTGTCCGAGTCAACAATTCCAACATTTCCCAGAAGTCATTGCAAAAAACTAGCATGAGTTGATGCTCAATGGCTAATATAGACCTCAAGGCATTGCAGTTGAACAATCTTTGCGAAAAAAGTGTAATTGTTTTTAGTAAACTATACACATTTTCGTCATCAGGACACAGAGTCACAAATAGATGTCAAATTTTTGTATTAATTCGATTTTACTTTGAAAAATCGTCAAATAAAAAAACAAAATAGTTGTGAGCATTTTGTCTGAATTACTTTTATAGTCTAGAGCACCATATAGTCCTGTACTATGTGTTTTAGTAGTTAGGGATTATAGTGGGAATTCGGATATACCCTTAGTGTATGTTCTAGGCTAGCATTTTTTCAATAAAACTTTATCGACATTTTCATCGAAAGTTAAACAAAAACATTAAACACTTCAAAATGTTGCCCATTGTTGTTAAGTAACGTGGATAATTACAAATATGTAGCGCCTGTGGGTGTAGTTAATGTTGCGTAAGAAAAATCGCAACTTTAAGACAAAATAAGCTAATTAGATTTTGTTGTTCCAACTTGCAGTTAAAATTCTTGCCCCATTTTAATTAAAGCTGGATCATTTGTTTTGGCTAGTTGCTTAATGTTTTGGGTAATCCGTAACTATGCCAGTAATTTGAGCGTCAATTACAGAGTGGGTCGTAACATGAAACCCTTTCTATTGCGGTCTGCTAGCATGACAACTTCTGCGCCTCTCTGTCGGCCATAAATTCACAGACTTGCACTTTGCACGGCGCCTCGTTTATTTTCCCTTCCAAAAAAACACGACATACCACGTCCGTACTGTGCATCTCCACTTTTATTTTCCTCCCTTTTCTCCTGCCATAAGTCGAAGTGAAATACTTCCAGCCATTTGACACAATTAGGCGCTCTCTTCCCACCGCATCGCATCCCACTGGATGGCCCTCATTATCACGAGCCCTTGCCTTTTAGATAACTTATAATGAGGCCGAAAATGTTTCACATTTCGCTTCTTCTCCTACATCGTCGCTTCAAAGAGACCTACTTCAACCTAATTAGGAGTTCCAACTGCTACAGTCAAATGCTTTTCTTGTTTCTTATGAGGTTAACAGTGGCGAGATGTAGATTTGCACGAGACAGGGTCTAAAGCCATTAGGTCGAGGCGGTGACAGATATCGCCGAGTCGTTGGGTAATAGTCTACAGTGCTCAGAAATGCGCGGTGTGAAGTTACTGATGGCGAGGATGTTGTTAGTCAGATAATGTGAGGCTTTCTTTTGCCTCTTTTCTTCCTCCCCTCCCTCAGATCGGCTTACATTTACATCTGCAGATGTGCGCCGCGAATGAAAAGCACAATAAAGACGAGGAAACCTGTTCTTCTCCTCTACTGGTGCTGTTGGACGAGCAGCTGAGCCCCAAATGGACGCTGAATGATCCACCGAGGACCATAGATCCATATTATGTCCATTTAATAGTCTTCCCATTCATATTGAGCACCTGGGCAGAGATTCTGGATGTGTGCGCGCTTCCTCCCGGAGTCTCCTGAATACGGAGCAGAAAATGGGAAGCATGTGGCAGCTCCCTCCATTCCAGACATCTGCGGACTGTGTTTACTCCCCGTGTATTTAGATTAGACTCCTGCAAAGAAGGAAATCTGAAACTGGAATTATGAGACTCCGACAGTAGGAGCTCAACCGGCCCCCGAATCAGCTGCTTGTTGAGAGGGACTTCTAGGGAACGTTTAATACGTTGGAAAAGCTTGGATGGAAGGTGCTTTAGCGGATGAGACGACTGTTCTCTGGTACCAGAACATCTGAACTCCTGCTTAAAGCCCTAATGGTCAACCTGGGTAATAAAGAAAGGGGCAAACTTGTACGGTCAGAGACGAATGCTTATGCAACAGGTAAGGGGATATGGAGTTGGACGAACGGGTGGGTTTGTCCAAACCATGAGAGGGTCACTGACCACTAAGGTCACCTTACAGGTAATCCAGGTGTGTCTCTCTGTTCCCTTGAGGCTCATCCCAGAGGACGTCATGAAAACGGAATGAATCATTGTTGTGTGTGGTAAGTACATGTTGAAGTAATGGTAACACATTGACGTACGGGTGATGGTGTCATATGGGCGGACCCAAGTTATCAAATAAACAAATATTATCCTTTTAAGCTCATATTTTGACTGGTGTCAAATTGACCCAAACAGTAGCTTTGCAATATAAGCAAATAGTACCTCAGAAATAGTAGGACAGACTAATTTCATATTTTATATGTTGATTATGCTAGACTTCTAAAGTTTAAAATGGGTCAAATTGGCCCACAGCATGACAAACTGCAAAAACTTGGGAAAAACTGACTGGTAAACCCAGAGTTAAAGTCAGTCTGAGTCAGACAGAAATCTCTTAACCTTCCTAACATGCTTATTTCAGAGGAACAGCACTGATGGTCCTGGGTAAATTTGACCCAGGGCACAATTAGTTGTAAAACCCAGTAATCCTCAAAATATTGTTTACAGCTCATCAGTATTCATCACTGTCTCATAGTAAAAATGATAAATACTTTCAATTTTTGGTCCACCTTTTGAGCGGCGGGTCAAATTGACCCAAACTGTAGTTATGTGGCATAAACATGTATTGTGGGTTAGCAAATACATTAACTGCACCATTTATTTATTTTTTTTTATGTTGACAACACTAGATACTTAAAGTGGGTCAATTTGACCCAGAACACAACAGAAAGAATAAACGGCAACAACCTGAAAAAAGAATTGACTGGTAAACCCAGAGTAAAAGTAAGTCTAAGGCAGACCAGGAAAATTCTTAATGCCTAATATGTTTGCTTTTGAGGAAAAGCACAAATGGTCCTGGGTAAATTTGACCCAGGGCACCATTAATTACACAAAAAAGTTGTAAAATACCAAAAGTCCCCAAAACGTTGTCTATAGCTCATCATTCTTCACCGCTGTCTCATAGTTAAAAAAGATAAATCATTTTCTTTTTGCTTCTATTATGACTGCCGGGTCAAATTGACCCAAAAAGTAGTTTTGTAAAATAAACATGCAGGGTGGGTCCACAAATGCATTAACTGAGCCTTTTTTCATTTTGTGTTTTAATTACACTAGATTTTTAAAATTTAAATTGGGTCTCTTTGACCCAGAACACAACAGAGAGTTAAACTGCAACAACCTGGTAACAAATTGACTGGTGAAGTCAGAGTGATATTCAGTCTAAGGTGGACCAAGAAAACTCTTAACCTTCCTCATATGTTTGTTCCTGATAAACAGCACTAATGTTCTGGGTAAATTTGACCCAGGGCACAATTAGTTGTAAAACCCAGTAATCCTCAAAATATTGTTTACAGCTCATCAGTATTCATCACTGTCTCATAGTAAAAATGATAAATACTTTTGATTTTTGGTCCACCTTTTGAGTGGCGGGTCAAATTGACCCAAACTGTAGTTATGTGGCATAAACATGTATTGTGGGTTAGCAAATACATTAACTGCACCATTTATTTTTTTTTATGTTGACAACACTAGATACTTAAAATGGGTCAATTTGACCCAGAACACAACAGAAAGAATAAACGGCAACAACCTGAAAAAAGAATTGACTGGTAAACCCAGAGTAAAAGTAAGTCTAAGGCAGACCAGGAAAATTCTTAATGCCTAATATGTTTGCTTTTGAGGAAAAGCACAAATGGTCCTGGGTAAATTTGACCCAGGGCACCATTAATTACACAAAAAAGTTGTAAAATACCAAAAGTCCCCAAAACGTTGTCTATAGCTCATCATTCTTCACCGCTGTCTCATAGTTAAAAGAGATAAATCATTTTCTTTTTTGCTTCTATTATGACTGCCGGGTCAAATTGACCCAAAAAGTAGTTTTGTAAAATAAACATGCAGGGTGGGTCCACAAATGCATTAACTGAGCCTTTTTTCATTTTGTGTTTTAATTACACTAGATTTTTAAAATTTAAATTGGGTCTCTTTGACCCAGAACACAACAGAGAGTTAAACTGCAACAACCTGGTAACAAATTGACTGGTGAAGTCAGAGTGATATTCAGTCTAAGGTGGACCAAGAAAACTCTTGACCTTCCTCATATGTTTGTTCCTGATAAACAGCACTAATGTTCTGGGTAAATATGACCCAGGACACAATAAAGTATACAAAAGATTAATGAAACCTAAAAACAGCTTTTATAACTCATCATTAATCATAACTGTCTTATAGTTCCAAAGAAACAATTAGCATTCATTTGCCGGGTCATATTGACCCAAACAGTTGTTTTGTAAAACAAACATACAGGTGAGGGTTACAAATCCATTAACTGAGACATTTTATATTTTGTATGTCGATTACACTTGATCTTTAAAATTTGAAATGGGTCAATTTGACCCAGAACACCACAGGGGGGTTAAACTCTGACAACCTGAAAAAAAAAATGACTGGTCTGTTCAGAGCGAAAATCAGTTTAAAGCGGACCAAGAAAAACAGCTAACCCTCCAAATATGCTAGTTTCTGACAAAACAGCACTGATGGTCCTGGGTAAATTTGACCCAGGGCACAATTAAGCACACAAAAAAGTCATGAAACCCAAAAACATCATTTATAGTTCATCATTAATCCTCATTGTCTCAGAGTTGCAAATAAACAAATAGTAATACTTTGTACCTCCAGTTCTGACTGCTGGGTCAATTTGACCCAAATAGCAGCTTTATAGTATAAACACATATGGTGGGTTTACAAATGCAATAACTGAGCCATTTGAAATGTTGATGACACTAGATTTAAAAATTTTAAATGGGTCAAATTGACCCAGAGCATTAAAAAGGGGGAAATAAACAGCAAAAATCTGGAGAAAAAACTGACTGGTAAAGCCAGAGTGAAAGTCAGCCTGAGGCCGAGCAGGAAAGCTCTTCCCCACATACACTCGGGGACTCTTTGAATCCACTCGGATAATTACAGCGCTGAACTCGACCCCTCCGACCCACTCCCGACCCACTCCCGACCCTCCACGATATAGCTTTCCACTTGAGTAAGTTGTAGGTGTGTTTACTGGGCACCAGCTTGTTCCTGTTCATAATATGAGCAGTGACCCCTGGACCTCACCTGACTGTAACATCTGGGACGGACGCCAGCGCGAGCGTGGCTCTGCGTGTGCGTTTCCTTTCCCATAATCTGGTTCCCCACGCCAGCCGCAGAGCCTATAAAGCTGTCAGTGAGCATGTAGGACGCGTCACCTTCGCCGCCACACATGCGGAAAGGCATGCACGTGAGAGAGCGCGTACGGCAAACGGGAGCATCCAGACCGACACGCAGCATTAACCTCGGCGGCTTTACTGCGCCGGCCTGTAATATGTTGGACTGGAAGCCTGACAGTTTAAGAGAGTCCTTCAGTGTATTAGGAACGGCGAGTGTTTACACGCCGCAGCTATGGGATGTCACGAAACAAACACCCAGACAGCTGGATCAATGATGAACCTCCCCCCGCCGTACACACAAACACAACCCGCTGCAGCTGGATGTTTTCTCTCACCTCCACTGATTGGATTTCGTATTTGAGAATATCGCTTTAGCATATCTTTCAATGGGATAAAAGAGACCAGAGGTTCAGTATTTAGCACACGCTTGTGCATGTGTGTGGGGAAGAGGGGAGGGGGGTCAGCCTGCTTCTACCAGGAGGATTATGGGAAACAGATGACTTATGCTTTTAATTTGCAGCTTTAAATTGCAACCAGAGTTTCAGGAGTCGTGGATGTAGCGGGGAAAGGTGTGTGTGTGATGAAGGTGGGTGTCCAGACACTAGTGGGCTAATGAGAGAGGCGCTCGGATTAATATTAATGACCCGTCAACAGATAAAGACGGAAAAAGGAGGAAACTCAAAAGGCTTGAAGACTTACGTATGTGGCACGTTTGTAAACTGTAAAAAAACAGTCAAACAATGTGTATTTTTGCATTTATATGTTATGAAGTTGTGAATCAGACGTGTCATCACACATAGTACCAAAAACCTAATCCAATCAAGCTACAGTCACGTATATTTCATCAAAGTTGATTAATGTCTTTAATGTGTTTTGTTTACTGTAAATCCTGGGCTAAAATAGCAAGTTTTGTGCGGTACACAGCACTAGGTTGGGTGTCATTATAAATATGCTAGCATGGCTAATGTGTAGCGGTGTTGCTAACAAGTTTGGGAGCTAGCATAGCCACAGTAATGTTTATTTAGAGGTATCCGCCTGTTTTTTAAAGTCCTGAACCGGATATTGATAATTCATGTAGAGAAAATGGTCGAGTCGGGGGGGAGGGGGGGGGGGGGGTTATAAGTTCGCTTCCTTCCACTCCCTTTCAAGTGATCAACTTGTGATTCATTAAGTGATATGCTATGTATTATGACGTGATTGATTGAAATAAACCATTTAATTCATTCATTCATTCAAAGTGAAGCTGGCGGTTAAAGGGATTCTGATGCGCTAATTTGGCTAACAATTCGAATGAATTTAACGTGTACTTTGTCGAACTTTACTAGTATTTTTTTACAAGTCACTAACGAGGATGGGAGTTAGCGTAGTTAAATTAAATTTGTTTTAATATTAGTAGTTTGTATCATTAGGTGTTTTCAAATGAGATTGGAGTTACAGGTATTGCGAATATGCTAATTTGGCTAACGTTTAGCGTATCAAAGGGTTTTTTCACAAGTTCCGAACATAGTTGGGAGTTAGCGTTGTTAGAGTAATGTTTGCTTTAGTGGTACTTGTCTTTTTTTCATGTGTTTATAGCGAAGTTGGGAGTTACAGGAGTTGTTATGATGCTAACGCAGTTAACATGTGTGTGTTGAGAGTTAGCGTAATCGCAGTGATGTTTGTTTTAGCGCTACAAACGCTAATGTGTCACAAACAAGGCTGGGAGTCACAAGTATTATAAGTAAGCTAATTAGTCATTAGTCTAAAATTTACCACGTCAAACTGTTTTTTTTTTATTGTTCCTAACAATTTGGGGAGTTAGCAAAGTTGTTTTAACGTTATTCTGTTTTGGATTAAAACATTTTTTTTAACAATTGAAAAAAAAGTTTATAAACAGTACCAATATTTTTTTCAATTTTAAATATGTTCTGAAGTTTCATTCTAAACTATTGATGGAACAGTCACAGTTTTACAAATACAAAATGGGTTTAGTATAAAAAAAAACATTTAAATTCAAGAAGTCAGCGAGTTTTAAATTTGACAAATTTTGATAGATTAAAAATGTTTGAGAGAAAATAAACTCTCGAAATAGTTCATGTCTGAAAATAAGACAGACTTATGAGTTTATTTAGCTTCATATAATTAACCCAGAAGAAACACAGCCTTTAATGCTTAAATATATATATATATATTTTTTTACAGTTTGTATTAAAAAAACTGGATCAAAACCATCAAAAACTTCAGGTAAAGAAGATGTTCTGTTAACCTTTATATTGTGTTTGGGTCAAAATTGACCCGAAAACCAGAATTTTTTTAACCGTAAAAATAATCTAAGTGAAAATATCAAAGTCAAAGGAACACAGAGACAAACTGCAACACTCTCTCTGAGAAGACAACAGCTGAGCCACAGGACTCGGAGCGGCACCTGTTGAAGATCAACCTTCGGTGTGAAGGTACAGAGACAAGAGCTCTTGTGGTGAGTGGGAATGTGCGGCCCGGGACATCGGATCGCAGATTCCTGAGCAGTGAGAGCCGACGAAGAAGGAACACTCTGGAGACAGCTGGGAAGATTTCACCTGGCACCTGTTGAGCGACCGGAGGGACTTGTCAGGGAGACTTGGGCTGCTGGTTTGAGCTGTGAGCACAGCTGTCCGAAGAACTCCAGAGTACGGGGTGTTTCCAACGGATTTCAAACACTAGTCTCAACTTCTGATCTAATTGGCCCAGAATAAATAAATAAAAAAACACATGCCAATCCTATAACCATGAATAAATACCAATACCTCAATGGAAATATTGTATTTTTTTAAGGCACACAAAGCAAAAATCTACTTTCAACGATGCAGTTTCTCAGTTTAAAAAAGTTGTCCTAAAATATTTTGAGAATTTTTAAAGCCCAGTCTACCACAGAAAACTGGTCCCAGAACCAGACTTTGGTAAAAGAGGCTTAAATTGAAAAGTGCATTGTCAATGTTTGAGACAATTAAAAGATTATACGTACGTCTTATGGTCCAAAACATACAAAATTTGCTTTGTCATTGAGCATTTGTCGACTCGATGGTAAAAAATTGACAGGAAGTAAAATGACTTCTTCATCTTTCTAACCACTACTTTGCAGATGACACCCAGTTTTACTTCTAAATATGGTCCTAAAAATACAATATTTACCTTACGATTGACTAGTTGTCTACTGTCGATATAAAATTGGCAGGAATTAACTGTATGAGATAAGTTCTTCCACTTTGTGACTGTTTCTTTGCAGATGACACCCAGTTTTACATCTCAATACGCTCCAGGAAATACAATATTAGCTTCACGATTTACTATATCTTTTTGAACACTATATCATGTGTGTACTAGTTCTTTTTTGGCTACTCTTTTGTTGTCTGTTTGACTGTTTTTATTGTTTTAAATCGTGTACAAAATAAAATAAACTAAACTAAAATGTTGGCTTGTCGATATAAAATTGACCGGAGTTTACATAACTTTTGGTAATCATTTTTTTACACTTTGCAACTGTTTCTTTGCAGATGACACCCAGTTTTACATCTCAGTATTTTCCAAAATATTTGCTTTGAGATGGTCTATTTTTCAAATTGGTGATATCAAATTGGTAGGAATAAAACAACTCCTCCCCCTTTTCAACTATTTCTTTGGAGATTACTGTCACAAACAGGCAGACAGCTGGTTCCACGTGCAGCAGGTTTATTAATAGTCCACAGAATAAGCAGGGTCAGACACGCAGAGGTCATACACGGGCATGGGATCATCAGAGACGAGCGAGAAGAGGAGTCAGAGTCCAGGCGAGGGTCAGGGGCAGGCGGCAGGCAAACAGAGTAGCAGGGTCGGAGGCAGACGATCAGGTCAGGAGTAAACGCTCAGAATTGCAGGCAGGGTGGCACAAACAAAGCTTCGCGGGGAGTGGAGTGTGGAGCCAGACTAAATGCTGAGGAGATGATGAGGTGATGGGGAACAGCTGATGCTGATGAGTCCAGGAGATGGCAGGTGGTGAGCTCAAAACTCTGGTGAGCGCTCCCTCTGGTGACTGGAGACGGTAGCAGCAGGTTGCTCCATGACAATTACATCGAGTTATACATCTAAATATGGTCCAAAAAATACAATATTTGGTTTACGATTTACTATGTGCTGACTTTCCAAACTCAAATTGACAGGAATTGACATGCCTTTAAGAAATAGTTTCTTCCCCTTTGCAAAAGTTAGTTTTTTCTTCTTTGCAACCGTTTCTTTGGAGATGAAACCCAGTTTTACATCTAAATAGGGTTCAAAAAATGCAATATTTTAATGAACAATAGACTAATTGTGGACTTGGTGATATGAAATTGTCAAGAATTAAAATGACTTCTCCTCCTTTGGAACGGTATCTTTGCAGATGACACCCAGTTTTACATCTAAATATGGTCCAAGAAATGCAATATTTTCATTAAAAATCCACTAATTCTCCTCCTTTGCAACAGTTTCTTTGCCGATGACACCCAGCGTTACATCTCAACTCCATGTCCACTTTCTCCTCCTCTACCAACTATTACATATAAAAGATTTATAGTTTCTTTGCTTTTCTGAAAGAGAGGATTCTATGGTACATGTATTCCAAATTTGGTGCTTGTACCACAAAACGCACAAATATGTACCAACCAGCTCCATTACGTTTTTAATGGGTTTCCTGGATGACCTATAGTTTTGTGAATGAGGTGTTTTCCATACTTACCAATCCTAGGATCATCAAGCTCGTGTACTGTAGGACTTTCCTGACTTTATATTCAAATTGTCCTCAGATGTTCCAGCAGTCACTTCATAACTCGACTCTACTAACCGTCCCACATGTCTTTATGACCCACCCCGCTGTTTTATCCTCTGCTCAGGCAGTATACCATCGTTTTATTGTTCCTGCGCACAAAAGATGCCAACGCCGCTGTTCTAGAACGCTGATGGATTCGAATGTCCTCCCAAAAGTGGCTCACGAATTACACAAGAGGTGAGGGTTGGCGTGGTGCGCGGCGGTCAGGTTAGTGACGTGCGTTCTCCTCAAGTATTCCCAACAGCATGCCATCACACTGACGTCCTGTGACAGCACATTCCTCCCTCCCCATTTACAGTGCAGGCCGTGCTCCTCCACACTTAGACTATTGTTATCCATAATGCACCCGGGTCCATGTTTTATGGATGGACGGAGTCGTGTTTTTGCACAACAAAGAGAAGCCGTACACCAAAGTCAGGAGGTGACTGGCAGCCTCCAGTTGGGTCTCAGGATATGTAAAAAAGAGATTGAAAACCAAGATTTTTTTAAGAGGCAGAGAATCGATTTGAAGTCCATGAAAGAAAGTAGCCACACAGGAGGGAAACTCCGGCGATTTTACACATGGAGGTCAGTTGATCGAGAACTCGCGGAAAGTTGTGTTATATTTACTCTGTGGGGAAGTCGAACAGAGGAGAGTGAGACTTCAGAACAACAGATGTTGTAGAGAAAATGTGATTTTTTTTACTGTCGAGATGCATTCATACATATTGGTTGGTGTTTGGATTGCTTGTTCTGTTTGGTTTGGTGCCAACCAAAAAGACTAACTCTGATCTGTCTGGAAATGATGGTCTTAGTTGACTTGCAAGAGAACTCTGAATCGGTTCACTTCAGTGTGGATGCAAAGGATCCATTAAAACAACCGAAGATCAGAGATGGACCAGAAAGAAGGGTCTAAATTCTACCAAAACCGATTGAATCCAAAACACACATTAGCCACATTAGCTATTTTAGCGTGTTTACTAGTAACTTTACAAGTTGTTGCGCTTTGCTCTGCTGTTCTTTAAAGACAACTCTGTAGTGGTGTCATTTTTTTTTTTTTTTTATTTAATTTGACATAACATTAAACCAGTCAACAGCCGTCGTTTTTACTTTTTTTCCTCAACCCAACTCTCTGAGTAGCACGCGCGGAGGAGTACTCTACGTGTACGCGGTGAGTTCAACTACCATCAGACAGATTGATAAAAATACCGGTACAAATGTTAACTAAATACCTATTTACAGTGAATTTAATGGAATTGAACCACTCAAAACATTTGTTACATTTACGGTAAATCTTGTTTGTAACATGCTACATGTTAGCCCCGTTGGAAGTGTTAGCCACGTTAGCATATTCTTAATACTTGTGACGTAAAACTTTGCAATCTGTACAAAATATACTTGTACAGCTTTAAAAATGTTCGCTTTACTACATTAATTAACAACTTAGTAAGAAGCTCGTAGAAACCAAACACACTCCGACTCTGCTACATGTTAGCCACGTTAGCTTATTCCCAATTACACTCAACCAAACATTTAGAAGGTGCTCTGGATTGGATGACGTACTGCCGTTTAAAAAAATAACAATTAAAGCTTTAAAGTAGGGCTTAAAGTGCGGTAAATACGGCAGATCAACAATTTATTAATTGTAATTTACAGTGACTCAACAGGTATAAATACAACTTTTTTTTTTTTGTATAGCGATGTAAATTTTTTGTGCAGTTCGATCCACTTCAGAAGGGTCAAAGCAACTGTGTTCTTTCTCCATAATTCTTCTTTCTATCTGTCATTTAGGGCTCATTTTGAACAACACCGCCCCCAGTTGAGCAACTGATGCAACTACAAGACAAAAAACTTAAGAGAAAAAGATATTAAAAACATGACTTTGTTCCCATTAACTCACACACAACACAATTACTTTAACGCAAAAATAAAATAATTGGAAACTTTCTGCTTTTTATATCGAAATATATCTTAAACATTGGAAGTTTTTGTTTTGACTTCTCTGTTATCTGCAAATTACGCAAAGAAAGTTGCCCGATTGGTCAAAATTTGATCTAGTTTAAGCCTCTTTCATTGGCCACTCGTTTTGTACATAGTGAAAACAGCCATAAAAAATGAGTAGCTACACATAAACCCAAGAATTTTGAAAGCTAACATATGCGCATTTACCCGCGTTTACATAGACTTTTCATTGAACGTTGAAGCCGTGTGAACGTAGCGTTCGACTACTATAATCGCACATTGTTTGGAGACAGCACGAAACTAAACTTGGATCAATTATCTGGTTTATTGGCTTCCTAATTTTTCATAATTTTTCATTTGGGGCTGATTTTGAACCATATCGCCCCCAATTGGTCAACTGATGCTACTACATGACGTATTTCGTCAAACTAGGAGAACATTTTGTTTAAAAAGAGGTCGAGTATTGGATATTTGATTTTTAGGTTATCGCTTACTAAATTACACATTACTGAAAACCAAAATCTGGCAGCAGCTTTGCCTGCTTGAACATTCAAAAGAGTCCGATCTTAATTTTCATGCAGTGGTTGCCGGGCAGCACGAAACCAAACCGGGATCAAATTTTCCACTCCGGTTTGGACCAAAGAAAACAAACCAAAGGTGTGATTGTTTCTTTACTTAAGATAAGAGCAAAAAAAAAAAAAAATGGCAGTGGAATAATCAAGGTTTTTCATGGGCCATTTCCCTAATTACGTTAGGGTCGTGTTGCTAGTGTGCATCTAAATGTGGCCGGTTTCGAACTCGCTCGTAAACATGGGAAAATTCTTCAGTCTGGAGCTAAAAGCCAACTTAAAAACTGGGAAGATCCTAATCTGAAGCAGCCCAGCGTGAAACCAGAGATTAGTGCGAGAAAGAGGCAAGAATACGTGTTATCATAAACAATACAGGCTCATACGGAGCCGTCGGACGGTAAATGAGACCGAGCCGCACACAAACACACACATGCACTCAGCAGAACAGAGAAAATGTAATTTCCCAGAGTGGTAGACTTGATAAACCAACTGTTAGTGCAGCTCTTTTTACGGTGTTTGCAGCAATTCCTGGAAAAGCGTCCAAACAATGCGAGTGATGTCAAGCTTTTGGTTTCCCTTCATGGAGAGGACTCTTGATCACAGGAGAAAAAGGAGCAGCGCTCGCCGGGTAAATAATGCGTCTTATTTATCACGTGAAAAACAGAGATCATATATTTTATGGTATAATAAACGAAGAAGAAAAAGAAGGTCAATACTATATCTCATTGACAGTCGACGTGTCATCCATAAAGATCGTTTTGTTTATGAGTCACAGAAGTCCTGATGGTTAAACTGTAAAGATTCATTCATTTACAAATTTTAACAATTCATTGTAACCATTGGATTCATTTTAACGATCCACTTAATTTTAACGATCTGATTCATTTTAACGATCCGATTTATTTTAACGATCTGATTTATTGTAACGATCCGATTCATTGTGACGGTCCGATTTATTGTAACGATCCGATTCATTGTGACGGTCCGATTTATTGTGACAATCCGATTTATTGTAACGATCCGATTCATTGTAACGATCCGATTCATTGTGACGATCCGATTTATTGTAACGATCCGATTCATTTTAACGATCCGATTCATTTTAACGATGCGATTCATTTTAACGATGTGATTCATGTAACGATCTGATTCATTGTAACGATCCGATTCATTTTACCGATCTAATTCATTGTAACGATGCAATTTATTGTAACGATCCGATTCATTTTAACGATCCGATTCATTTTAACGATCCGATTCATTTTAACGATCCGATTCATTTTAACGATGCGATTCATTGTAACGATCCGATTCATTTTAACGATGCGATTCATTATAACGTTGCGATTTATTGTAACGATCAGATTCATTTTAACGATGCAATTAATTTTAACGATGCGATTCATTTTACCGATCTAATTTATTTTAACGATCCGATTTACTGTAACAATCCGATTCATTTTAACGATCCGATTCATTTTAACGATCCGATTCATTGTCACAATCCGATTCATTTTAACGATCCGATTCAGTGTAACGATCCGATTCATTTTAATGATCCGATCCAATACTTTTTCCTTAGACTTTTTACTATCATAACATACATTTTTAGAAAATTATTAAACCAATTAACAGTCAGCATTTTTTTTACAAATATATTTAAAAAACACTTTCTTTTTCTATTTGATACACGTAATTCTGTGACCCCATCTCATTAGCATAATCAAAACTATCCTTAAATACCCATGTTTCTTCGTCCATGTTTTCTGCTGTGCAGTACATTATCATTCCACTAGAGGCAGTAGAAGTGCTTTTTCCTGCTCATTTCAAAATGGCTGCCCCCGTGACATCTCAAAAACAGTTTTGGAGGGAAAACGTTTTGCTAATTTTCAACATTTCAGGTTGAGATTAAGTCAGCTATTGTTATTTTATTTTCTTAAATAACAACTTGCTGTATTGAAGAAAATATAAATCTGTTGATAATTAATTATATATAACAATTTCACCATGTTAAAAATGTGTGGATCAAATTTGAGACAATGGCTAAAAATAAGGTGCGTTTTTCCCCCTAAATAATATTTTCCCAAGCCACACAACGTATCATTATTGATATTTAAATATTATGAAAAAAATAAGAATTTTCTGTCAATTATTTAAATAAGGGGGCTTTACAGGGTTACAAAGAAAAATGGTATAACATAAAAATTGTCCATAATAAACAGCATTATATAACTTAATCTCCAATACATACTCAATGTGTAGTTTTTTTTACTTTAATATTTAGTTTCTGTGATTATATTGGTGAATTTCGTCGTTTTCAGTCAAATTATGTTTTTTATGGCTGTATTTACGCCATCATTGAAATCTAGGTCCATTAGTGAGACTGACGGCGTTCCTTTCAACCGTCAGAGTGGATCTAAGTGAGCAACGCGGCGTCTAGTATCATCATCGGCACTTCACAGGTGCCACACCAACAAGTCTCCACTCGAGGTTGAAGAGGATGAGGAGGAGACGCCGTCATGGATGAGGACGGCGAATCACCTGGCGAGGGAGCGGAAAGGTCCCGAAGTGGGAAGGTTTTTGTTTCGGAGAAGTGAAAGGTATTTCCCCCTCCCCTCCGATTTATTGTTGTTAACTCCACAGTCATTAGTCGGCTACAGTGGGGGGAGATGAAGGAAAAAAAGTGAGGCCCTTTGCGGGACCTGAACCTTTTCAAACGCCAGCGCGCCTTTTGTTTTTGCAACCCTGTCAAGAACGGTCACCTAATTAGACCTGATATCTGCGGCCAAAGAGGAGCCGTTTGTTAATGGCTCTTTACGGAATGTTCTTAATGAGTTTCGATGGCCATTGTGCGGCGTGGAGCTCCTCTAAGACAAGAGCGTTTCCAAACGCACAAAAAAACGAGGTGAAATGAGGGCGAAGATTGAGGGAGCTGACGCCACCAAAGAGAAAAGGTGTAGCGAGAGCTGCGAGCGTTGTGGGTGGAATCCAGTCATTAACGGCCAACAAAAGGCGGCGTACCCGGGGGCCGGCGCTCCCTCTCTCTCTCTGTGTGGACGGCGTCTGTCAGACACCTTGATCACGTCGCCGTTTTCTTCAGCAAACTCCAGCGGCTCCTTTCGGGAGCCTTTCTTTTATTTTTTTTGTTTTTGTTTCGTACGCTAAACCCTTCTCGAACCCCCCCCACCCCCGTCCTCCTCTGCTTTTGTTGGTGTCTCAAGGCTGCAAACCTCGCCTTTCTTCTCGGCTCTGTGGAGAGGGAACAAGCTTGTTAGCTGGCATGGATATTTTGACTGGAGATATACTTTGGCCACTTGCCTATGGAAACAGTGTCAAAGCACAACCTGGCTTAATTGTCACATCGGCAGTCCTGGGAGAGGTCTTTGGTGAGGTCCAGGCCTAATAAATATCAAAAGCTCCTCTCATCTCCCTCTGCTCTTCCTCCCCTCCTCCTCCTCCTCCTCTTCCCGCCGTCAGTGAGGGAAAACTTGTAAATTAATCTTAGTGTCAAAACAAGACTTTCTCTTCTTTTTGCCTCAGAATCTCTAGTTATTTTTCTGTTTTTGTCCCAGAAGTTTTCATCAAAGCGGAGCGCTGTCTGAGACCTAGCGTAAGACCATCCGTGCAATTTATAGATTTGATGTTTATAGAGGCTTGCAGTTCCTCGGTTGATTTAATGAGAGTCTAAAGCTTCAGCAGCAAAAGGAGGAGGAGGATCAACAACAAACACCATGTTCAGGAGCGGAACATTTACAGCGGCTGGGAGAGTGGAAGGGAAATTCGGGGAAGTCCAATTTGAGGTCTTTCCAAATGGGTCGCCACAGCGTTAGCGGTAGCAGCAGAACAGTAGCGCGGAGCATCGATTGTTGATTACGGACGAGATGTGCCGGATAACATATCGGAGCGCTGAAAAGGAATTTCTCGGCCTATACTTAGCAAAGAAGCATCTGATGCGAGTCGTCCCGTTCGCTTTGATGTTGAGAAGAAGTCGGGTTTAACGCATTAAAAGGCCATCGCAAGTCGACACGCAGATCCAGCCGAAGCCGAAGTGCGCATGAACACAAACCTGTCTTTAATGGGTGGGGGCAAATATTGAGAAAATCTTTTATTTAGAAACATCTTTTATTGTTTTTTTTTTATTTTATGCAAAATCTTTTATTCTGAAAAATCATTTTTTCTGAAAG
>NC_050513.1:18551027-18561386 GCF_002922805.2 Oryzias melastigma | reverse complement strand
AATGACTAAATAATATTTGAATCTGAAAAATCTTTTATGTTGATTCTTTTTCACCAAAATCTTTTATTCTGAAAAAGTATTTTTTTCTAAAAAAATCTTTCAGTTAAGGACGAGGTCAAAATGACCAAACAATATTTGAATCTGAAAATCTTTAATTTTGAAAAATCTTTTATTTTGAAAAACAACAGAATCGTCTCAGCTACACCTTTGAACACTGTAAAGTGTATTTTGGGGGGGTGACCATTGGGTCACATGACCACGCCCACTGTCCACGGCTTATTGATTGACATCTTTATTAAAACATACATGTAGTTCATGTCTGTGTACTTAAAGGTGTTTTCTGGAACTTTGTATTGACTATTGTGAAGATACCTTATGAGACGTAGACATAAACACAATAGAACCTGACACTCAAACACTCCTTAAACTGATGGCAGCGACTGTCAGAAACACAAACCTGCAGTGAGTCTTCCAGACATTCAGATGTGTGTTCACAGCGTCCGACCGTCGTCCTGCTGGAGAGTTCTACAAATGGATCTCCAATCAACAGACAATCATTACAACGTGATAAACGTTCCTCCATGTTTGGACTCACAAGATAAATCTGGAAGTGAGAAAGACATTTATTCTCCTGCTTTCTAAACACAGATGTCCCTCAGAGAACCCCGGAGCCCCCTCCTCGTTGGTTGTAGCAGTATGACTTGAAAGAAGTCATGTTGGAGGTTAATCGTGGACTGATGGGAGGTTTGCTTACAGCCTTGAGATAGATGGCACGTTTGGGGAGAACTGCTGGCTAGAAATATGTATTCAGGATGTCAGATGGAAGACGTAAAAACTACTTTTCATTTCAAGTATCAAAACACATCAAAAAATTTGTAAAAATACTTGACTTAATATAGATATAAAGCACCAAAAATTCAGGATAAAGGGACCATGGAACGAGCCATCCTATATTCTGGTTGTCCTGTGAATAATTGAAGAGGGTTGCTGGAGCCTATCCTATTCCGATCAAAATGAGGGTTAACATTGGAAAGTTTGGACCACCGTTGGAGGGCAAACAATTTAAAGCCACTGATAGACCAAAAAAATAGTTTTAGACTGGGAGAAAATGGCTCTGTTAAAAAAAATCTTCAAACTTCAGACAAAAAGGGGCTTGTCCGGGATTCAAACTAGGGCCTTCCTTTTGAGAGGCAACACTGCTAACCCCTACACGATTAGGCATTTTGAGAACAAACTCTGAAAAAAGAACGTTATGATGTCACCATTGGATGGTGAAATGTTGTGATTATCTTTTCGTTTGTGAAGAATTGGAGAAGGTTGCTGGAGCCTATCCTATCTACTTCGGGGCGAAAGCAGGGTACATCCTGGAAAACCTTTCTCCATTGGAGAAACCAATTTAGAGCCACATGAAAACGTGTTTTGAAAACAAACAAAACAAAGACGTCAAGGGGCTTGTCCGGGATTCAGATCTGGGCCTACTTAATATGAGATAAGGCTGCTAACTAGAACAAAACTAAACATCCTGTTCACTATATCAATAAAAGGGAGCTATATGATGTTACCATTCCACAATAAAGGGGTCTGTTTTGATTTTTTTTTCTTTTTTTTTAGTAACCTGTGAAGAATATGGAGACGTTGCTGGAGCCTATCCAATTTACTTCGGAGGAAAAAAGCCTTATGGACCCTGGAGAACTTAGACGATTGTTGGAGCCACAGATCAACCTATGAGACTTGTTCTGGGCTCCGGGGAAAAGGTGGAGTAACCCAAAAAAAAATGTGAAATTCTACAGAGAGGGGGCTTGTCCGGGATTCAAATTTAGGATGATAAAAATAATAATAATATAATTAACTTGATCTAAATGGCTCAGTTAAGGGTAAAAAGATTCTTTTTTTTTTTGGTTTTGTTTTTCTTTTGGTGCATCCTGTGAAGCATATGGAAACGTTGCTGGAGCCTATCCATTTTACTTCAGGTTGTAAGTAGGGTGCACCCTGGGAAATGTGGCCCACCGGAGAACCACGTACATGTCAGAGGGGCTTGTCCGGGATAAAAATCCCGAGTTTAGAGAATCCTTCCACCCATTCATCTTCTCCCAGGTCTAACGGTCTAAGGAAAGTTGCCCAGATTTCCCTCTCCCCGGTCACTTCCTCCAACTTCCCCGACATTCCCAGACAATCCGAGAGACACAGCCTCTCTAGGGTGTTCTGGGTCGTCCCCTGGGCCCCCACCCAGTAGGGCATAGCCGGAACACCTATCCAGGGGGCGTCCAGGAGACATCCGGACCAGAAGCCCGATCTCATTTGTCAAACTCCTGAAACTTGTGTTCAATTCCGTACATTCCAATTTTTTTTCCATTGTTTATTTTTGGACACTTTCAGGCCACCGTACTTCTGCTTTGAAAAGGCAGAACAGAAGTGAGTCTTTATGACAAAAATGTATTTTGTAGGGTGTAAATAAAGGATGTTGCCTCTCATCTCGGCCCCGTTCCAGTCATGGACTCCGTTCTTCTCCTGCCTTGAGACACATTCCTTCGCGTTTATGCACATTTAGCCATTTGGTTTCTGATTATAAAGGGACAATCCACTCGGATTTTTTTTCCTTTTTGGGCCAGAGTGTCTTGTTAAGCCACGACTGATGCAGAAAGACAGTCCTGGAAATCAGGGAGTTTAGGCTTTTATCTTTGCCCGTCCATTTTAATAAGCACACTTTGTGACAGCTTAGGTTTCCGCGGCGTCTTAGGTGTTACTCGGCTGAGGCGGAGACTTCCAATTAAAGAGGGAGGGAGACGCGGAGAGTGACACGGAGGAAGGTGATGAGAGACGGAGGCTGGAAAGGTTTAGATCGGAATGGCCTTCCTTTACAACCCCACTCTTGACTGTGGCCTTGCCTTCGTTAACCGAGTTAGGCATGTTACATTAGCCGCTGGAAAGCTTTATGTACTCGTACCAATTCAATTATTTGTTTCTGCGACTCGGCCATGGCAGGAAGTGAGGGGAGAGGCACTCACATAAATTCTAGCTGTTAATTTCCAAGTAATGCAGTGGCCGTGATCATTTAAGACAGGACAATTGATACCACTGTCAGGAAAGAAATATCCCTGAAGGAGGTTTCTGCTTCTTCCCGCTGACACGGGCTAAAACGCCTGTCGTCTTTGCCGAATCCGCCTCCGTCGAGGACCTCTCAATCGCCTCCGTGTCATTAATCAATAGCCGGCGACAGTGACAAACACTCCGAGGTCCGCCATTGCTTTCCCCGTTGTCAGGCTCGGCGACACGTGTACTTCCATGTCATCCTCGGAAGGTGTCAAGAAGATGACAGAGGGGGCAAGGCGGGATTCATGGACAGCGGGGTAATGGCGGTCCATTTATGTCAGTCTTAAACGGAGGGAACATGACCATAAATTCATGGGGGAACATAAACGCCGCAAATATGGGGGGCGGCGTCAAATCCAAGACAGTTTAGATTGGAGAAAAAGGTCCAATAGGTCATCGGAATGGTATTCCACCAGCTTGGAAGTAATTGCAAAGACTCTTTGAAGTAAGCCTAGGAATCAACTGACCCACATGACTTTAACAGCAAGACCAACCAGGAGGATAAAGTACTAAAAGACGTAAAGACCACAAGAAAAACCGGCATGGTATTCAGGAGTATTTTGTGTAAACCCTTCAGCATAAATAACACTTTGACATACCGTAACTCTTCAACCGTCATGCAATCAACGTGACTCACCTTATCCTAACTCGGAGAAAAGTGGCTCGTCGTATTATTAGTAGCGATATGCAACACAATAACGTAAACTCGCGTTTTTTTCCACCTGATTTAAATCAACTGCATAAGCACTTCGCCACCGTTAAGTTTGCATGTTTTGGCGGCGTAAGAATCCATTGGAATTACATTACCATATTTTTCAGACTATATGGCCAAAAGTCTTCATATTGGTTGGGAGTTAGCATTTTAGCTGCATCAGTTTTGAAAAAAGTGTTGAAGTTATAGCGGTTAAAAAAAAAGCTAACACAGCTAACGCTTGTAGCAAACGCTTAGGAATTTCAGACTGTGTTGTTAGCTTTTTAGCATTTGCATAATTTTTTGTTACATGTTGCAAACAAGTATTAAATTCATAGTTATTGGGAATATGCTAACACAGTTAGCACTTGTAGTGTAGCTAACGTTTAGCAACGTCAAACAGTGTTGGGTTTTTTGTACATTACTTCCATGATTGGTAGTTAGCATTTTAGCGTTATCGATTAGTCTTTTTACGTGATGCAAAAAAATATGGAAGTTATATGAATTGAGAATGCTAACAAAGCTAACACTTGTTGTGTAGCTAACTTTAGGCAATGTCAAACTGTGTTGAGTTTTTTGTATGTTACTTCAATGGTAGTTAGCATTTTTAGCGGTATCAGTTTTGTTTTTCACATGTTGCAAACATGTATGGAAGTTAGCGATATTGAGAATGTGCTAACACAGCTAATGCTGCTAACATTTAACAATAAAAGACTTTTTTGTGTGTGTGTTACTTCCATGGTTTTGTGGTTAGCATCATAGCGGTATCAGTTTGTTTTTTTTTACGTGTTGCAAACAAGTATGGATTTGGAGGTATTGAGAATACGCTAGCCCAGCTAACACTTGTAATGTAGCTAACATTTAGCAATGTCATACTGATAGGTTTTTTAGTGTGTTTTACGTCCATGATTTCGAGTTAGCATTTTAGCGGTATCAGTTTGCCTTTTAACCTGTTGCAAACAAGTCTTGAAGTCATATGAATTCAGAAAAAGCTAAGGTAGCTAACGCTTGTAATGTAGCTAAGTTTTGGCAATGTAAGACTTTTTTATTTGTTACTTCAATGGTTGGTAGCTAGCATTTGAGCAGTACCAGTTCGTCTTTTCACGAATTGCAAACAAGTATTGAAGTTACATGCATTGAGAATACGCTAAAACAGCTAACAATATAGCTAACATTTAGCAATGTCAGACAGGTTTTTTTTTCTTTTCTTTTTTTTTTTTGGTGAGTTACTTTCATGGTTGTCAGTTAGCATTTTAGCCATATCAGTTTGTCTTTTGAAGTGTTGCAAACAATTATTGAAGCTATGTGTATTAGGAATATGCTAACACAGCTAACGTGGCTAACGCTTAGCAATATGAGACTGTTGGGTTTTTGTGCGTTACTTCCATGGTTGCTAGTTAGCATTTTAGCTGTATTAGTTTGTCTGTTTACATGTGGCAAACAAGTAAGGAAGTTCATGGTATTGAGAAAAGGCTAACACAGCTAATGCTTCTAGCATAGCTAACGCTTTGCAATGTCAAACCATGTTTTTATATGCCACCACCAAGGCTGTGAGTTAGCATTGTAGCAGTCTATTTTGTTCTAGTGGTATCACTGTTTTTTTATTATTTTGCTAATCACAAACATGGTTGGGTATTTTTGGGGAAGACGCTAATGCGGCTAATAGCTAGCGGTGTTGTACTGTATTTTTTTACTTGTTATTAAAATGGTTAGGGGCTACCGTAGTCACAGGAACATTTATTTTTCCTATACTCATTTTTTTTAATGGGTTGCAGACAAAGTTGGATATTTTTGCGAATAAGCTAACGTAACTAGCATGACTGATGTGTAGCGTGTCACAGAAAAGTTCTAGCGTTACTGTGAACACAATTAAGTCTGACTGACTGACAGACTTATCTCAGATTTTTTCGTCTTGCTTAACGCGCCATTTCTCCAAGTATGACATAAGTATGAAAATAGACCAATTATTGACGGTGCGTCTTATAATCCGATAATAGCATAGCGTGGAAAACACGTTTAATGCATCAACAGTCGAAGAGTTGTCTTTGTCAAAAGAATGTTAAAGGGTCAAAGCTCTACAACTGGTCTACAAATAGGTCTAATTTCAGAAACAAACAGTTATGACCTTAAAATGAGGTTATCGTACAATTCATATTTCACATTTGATCAATTATCTATACTTATTTGTCGCAATGAGGGTCACAGGGGTCAATAGAGGCGACCTGCTTTGGGATCAATGATGACTCTTGCTTATTTTATTATTTTTTTTTTAAAAAAGGGAATTTGTCTTTCAACAAGTAATCAGAAATACTAACTTTGTGAGATAATATCCCAAAGTTTTGACCAAAAAAACAGATCAGAATTTTCTGATCAATAACTTTGGCTAATCAGATTTAAAAATGACTTTTTTTTAAACTTTTTTTTAAAGCTATAAGTCGATTTGTATTAGGAATGATCATTTATTCTTACAAAATACGATTTTTCTAATGGTAAAAAAACACTAAACGCTGGTGTAAATTTACAAAAATAAAATAAATTTAACAAAAAAGTTACACATTTTTGTTATATTATAAAGTTACACAGTAAGTAACAAACAAACAGACTGCACCAAAATGAAGCGGGCATCAACGACTCCCCCGGCGTCACGGCCCATCTTCTGACTCACGCTTGATCTTGTGACGAAGATTTGATTCCTGTTCAATCGTGGAGGCATCACACCGTGTCTGTAAGTCTCTTTAATCACATTCATGGTCACTCGAGTTCCTCCAGGCTGTGTAAAATACCGCACCTCAAAGAGTCGGGCTGGCGCTCTGTAGTCAAAGGTCTGCTTGCGTCCGCAGCGCTCGATCAGAGGAACGTGACTAAATCCGGCGGCGTTTGACTTTAGAAAGACAAAACAAGGAGGTTTATCTCTGCTGAGTAAACACTGATGTTCGGATTTGTGGGAATCCTTAAGGTTTCTGTGACTTTCTGAGGATCAGGTCATAACAAATATTAAAAAATAAAACATGGTATCCTCCATGATGTCTCCGTTAGCATTAGGAGTTCATAAAGTAGAGCTAACCCACCCAACGGTTCCCATGTGCAGCTGTGACCGCACAGCTCTGTTCCCTGAGGGGGTGAGTCATATGGGAAGGACAGATTTCACACATTCAGGTGTGTGACAACTTTAATTCAACCAAAGATCGACTGCGACAAAATCATTATAGCTAGCAAATTAGCACAGCGATTCACATTATGTGCCCCTGATTTTTTTTTTAACTAAAATGCAGCTTTTAAAACACAGCCTTTATTAGAGTGCTCAGTATTACCAGCTAGCCGCTAGTATCTAAGCACTTTTGACAACAATTTTTAATTATATACCTATTTTATAAAGCTAGCTACATCTAAAACCATTGAAGTGCATGCTAGCCTGTGTTGTATTTACGAAGTGTTCAAGATTTTTTTGGTTTATTTAGCTCTAAAAATGCAAAAAAAAAAGTCTACATTTTTCTGTTAGCTACCTGCTCAGCAACCTTTACTAATTTTAGCTAGCAAGTTAGCACTGTGCTTAATATTATGCACCCATGGTTTAAACAAAGCAAAAAAAAGGAAACTTTTACCACACCACCTTTGACTGCTCAATGTTCCCAGTTAGCCCAATTCCGGATTTTTACCTTTTTTTAAGCTAGCTACATCTGAAACCACTAAAGCAAATGCTACAGGCTATGCTATATTTACAAAGTGTTCAAGATTTTTAGGCTTATTTAGCTACAAAAATACTTCATACTTTTCTGTTGGCTACCTGCTCAGCCACCTCAACAAATTTTAGCTAGCAAGTTAGCACGGTGCTTCATATTATGAACCCATGTTTAAAACAATGAACGTTTTTAGCAAAAGAAAATGAAACTTTTACCACATCACCTTTGACTGCTCAATGTTCCCACTTAGCCGCTAGCAGGCAACAATTCCCGATTTTTTACTTTTTTTTAAGGTAGCTACATTTGAAACCGCTAAAGCACATGCTATAGGCTATGCTATATTTATGAAAAGTTTTAGATTGTTGGGTTTATGTAGCTGTACAAATACAAAAGAACTCCACATTTTCTGTTAGCTCCCTGGTAAGCTACCTTTGCTAAATTTAGCTAGTAAGTTAGCACAGTGCTTCATATTATGGACCCATGTTTAAAACAATGACGGTTTTTAGCAACTTTTAGCATGCAACCTTTGTTAGAGTGCTCAATTTTCCCAGTTAGCTGCTAGCAGACAACAATTTTCGATTTTAACCTTTTTTTAAGCTAGCTGCATCTGAAACCATCGAAGTAGAAGTGATAGGCTATGCTATATTTACAAAATGTGTAAGACTTGTATATAGCTATAAAAATCAATTTTACCCCAGATTTTTCTGTCAGCTACCAGCTAAGCAACTTTTACTAATTTTACCTAGCAAGTTCTTAATATATGACCATTTTTAAAAGCAATTAACATTTTTAGCTAAAAATGCTAATATAACTCAACCTTTAACTCATGCTTTTTGATTTAGCCAAAAACGACATTTGACTTTTGAAAGACAAGCTAGCTAAGTCTGAATTTACTGGAATAAAATACATTTTAAGCTGACAAATGAACACCACTCAATTCCTAAGGTTTAGTTAGCTTAAAAAACACTAAAAAAAATCCACATTTTTATTATGTCAACTACCTGCTAAGAAAACTTTGCTCATTTTAGCTAGCAACTTAGCACTTAGCTTAGCGCTTGCTTCATATTATGCACCCAATTTTAAAATAATTAACATATTTTAGAAAAAACGCAGAGTTAACTCACAACCATTATTAGAGTGGATGCTAGCATCAGAGCATGTTTGACAACAATAGCAATTTTGCCATTTTTACAAGCTAGCTAAATCTCAATTTACTGGAATACAGTTTATTTTAAGCTAACAGGTTAGCACATCTAAGTATGTAAAGCTTAGCTTGCTAAAATTAATAGAAGAACTTAACATTTTCAGTCAGGTATGCTAAAATAAACTTTAATAAAGTTATTTAAATGTTTAACTCTTGCTTCTTGATTTAGCCAAAAACAATGCTACAGTTTTGGCTAACGATAACAAAAGTCCATCAAAACAAACAGCAAAATTACTATAGTGTTTAAAGATTAGCAAAAACAGTTTTGGGAAGATTTTCATTTTCTTTTTTAACCAACTTAACCATATATTAAGCTATCAAGCTAACAACACTGTTAGCATTTTAGTCAAACAAGCTAAAAGAGAGCTAAATGGTTGAATTTAACCAACTAACGTGCTGAATATTGCTAGTTACTATGGTTTATTGATAAGAGTTATATATACAATCATTAGGACTTAAGTTCTGCGAAATAGTCAATGTTAGAGACATAAACTTGGTTATTCCGGCCCAATTTATCAAACTTTTAGACTTGTAGGAGTATTTGGCCTTCTCCTTGTCATTTATTTCCAACTTCCAAAAGTATCTTTATGTTTTGCAAAACGATGAACCAACTTTTTCTTACCTGGAATCTATCCCCATCCCAGAAAATTAGGCATGTTTACACCTGACTACTCTTCAAACAGGTTTCATTAATTATTGCAAAATACCTGTTAGCGACCGGGACAAAGTCACACTCTAGTTACCTTTTTGTACCGTGAGGCCAGGTGGAACACACCTGTTAGTGCAGAGTTGCACAAAAAGGCTGGAGGACCCCAGCTGTTGCTCATCGGAAGGGAAGTTACTTATTGGTGCACACTGTGTTCGTGGAGGTGAGATCTCAGGTGAAGCGGTTAAAATGTATCCCGTTTTGATGGACAACAGGTTCAAGGTGCAACCAGGTGATCTGCTGGCTAAAGTCAGCACTCATTAAAAAACAAAAAGGTGAGCAAATTACATTTTTACCCTTGAGGAATACAAAGAAGGTCTTATTGGTGGAAAACTACTCAAAAATGTTTTAAGCAGAACCCTGTCTTGTCTTCTTTAGTTACTGGAATAATGTGAGATAAAAGGGTCAGAAATACGTCCATCAGTCAGTACCAATGATACTGCTAAAATTAATTTTACTATGACTACCCTAACAACCAATCTTGTCAGTAACGCATTAAAAAACACAGTCTGACACCGCTACATGTTAGCCATGATAGCATAGTCACAATACCTCTAACTCCCAACCTTTTTAGCACTACGAGAGAAACAAAAACAAATGTTTCTGTGACTATGCTAACTTCCACCCTCTGACTAGCAAAGAAAAAAACAGGTCGACATTGCTATATGTTAGCCACGTTAGCGTATTCACAATAACAAAACGAAAAACAAATGGACATTTTACCTCTAAAAAGACTTCAATCAGACAGACTTTCTTAACTAGGTTCATAGTAATTCTAGGACTGTTTTTGAGAGGCTACACATTAGTCACAGTAGCTACGTTAGCATATTCGCAATAATACACAACCTTGTTAGTAACACGTAAAAAACAGACTGATGGTGCAAATACAGACATAACTGTGACTACGCTAACTTCCAACCTTGTTAGTAAAGTGTAAAGAAAACACAATCTGACTAGCTGCATTAGCCTAATCCTGAAAACATAAGAA
>NC_050513.1:18543411-18551002 GCF_002922805.2 Oryzias melastigma | reverse complement strand
CCTAAAAAAAAAAACCACAAAAAAATATGTTTGGGAAAAAAAAGACCGATACCGCTAAAACATTTCTGAAGCTACGCTAACTTCCAGTCATATAAGTAACATGTAAAGTAAACAAAATCTGACACTGCTACCTATTAGCTGCATTAGCCTAATCTTAAAAACATCAAACCATATTTGTGAAAAAAAGCAGACTGATACTGCTAAAACATACACAGTACTGTAGCTACGCTAACTGCTAAGCATGTTATTAACATGTAAAGTATACAGAATCTGACACCGCTACATATTAGCCGCATTAGCCAAATCCCAAAAACTTTCAAACATATTTGCGAAAAAAAGGACTGATAGCGCTAAAACATACACATTATTCTAGCTATACCAACTCCTAACTATGTTAGTAAGATGTAAAGAAAACACAATCTGACACGGCTACCAATTAGCCGCATTAGCCTAATCTTAAAAACATCTAACTATGTTTTGAAAAAAAAAGGGAGACTGATACTGCTAAAACATACCAATTACCGTAGCTACGCTAACTCTTAACCGCGTAAGTAACATGTAAAAAAAAAAACACAATCTGACACTGCTAACTATTAGCCTCACTTGCCTAATCCTAAAAAAAAAAAAAAAAAAAAACATGTTTGCAAAAAAAGACTGATTCCGCTAAAACATACACATTAATGTAGCTACGCTAACTGCTAAGCATGTTATTAACATGTAAAGAAAACACAATCTGACACCGCTACATATTAGCTGCATTAGCCTAATTTTAAAGACATCCAACTATGTTTGCAAAAAAAAAAAAGAGAGACTGACACTGCTAAAACATACACATTACTGCAGCTACGCTAACTCGGAACCATGTTATTAAGATGTAAAGAAACCACAATCTGACACCGCTACCTATTAGCTGCATTAGCCTAATCTTAAAAACATCCAACCATATTTGCGAAAAAAAAAAAAGTAGACTGATACTGCTAAAACATACACATTACTGCAGCTACGCTAACTCTTAACCATGTTATCAAGATGTAAAGAAACCACAATCTGACACTGCTAACTATTGGCTGCATTAGCCTAATCTAAATCTAAACAACATCCAACTATGTTTGCGAAGAAAAAAAAAAAAGAAAAGGCAGACTGATACAGCTAAAACATACACATTACTGTAGCTATGCTAACTCCCAACCTCATTGGTAGCATATACACGTTAGCCACGCTAGAAGAATTAGCTGTGTTAGCATTTTCACAATACTTCCCAACTTTGTTACTAACACATGAAAAGCACGTTAGCGTATTCACACCAACACCCAATCAAACGTTCTTACAGAGCGCTGAGTACCTCTCAAATTCACCGCGACACCAGTGAGCACCAGCAGAAAAAATCCATATAGAAGGCGCTCCGGATTATAAAACGCTTTGTCAATTTTTGATAAAAATGAAGACCTTTAAGTCGTCCTTACAGCGCGGAAAATACGGCACAAGGAGTATTTTTTCTGTAATTAAATCTCATTTGTGTCTGTTGTTCGCTATAGCAGCTTGTTAAACCTGATTTAAACAGAATTGGATTTTCCTCACACAAATAAGACATCACATATTTACTTCCATCAGGTATTTGAAGAAAAAAACAAGCCATCCTGATACAGTTCCTCACCGTTCCTGACACCTTTGCTTAATCCACTTACGATTTTTGAGCTGCTACACAAACAAATTGATATCATCAATCGGGATGTTGGCAAATACCACAGCCAATCTGCTCATGAATGTTTATCTCCTCTAACACTCACCCACCTGCTAAGAGGTGCCACGCTTTAATGAAATTGTTTGGACTACCGGCGCCCGTTGCTTAGGAACTGTGCGCTTCCTAGTTTGTCTCCTTTTGCCTGCAGATTTTCTGTCATCAAATAATGATTAGAGATGAGCGCACCTCAAGGTGCTCAAGCCACTGAAGGGTGCATTGAGAGCTGAAATGGCAAACAACTCCAGGGGCGAAAAGAGACTGATGACGTCGACAGGTTTGGCTCCTTCAAAGAAAAAGCTAAATTAAAGGCGCATGGGGCGTTGTGTGGCCCGCAGGCGTTAGCACCTCCCCTTTACCTGTCCTCAGTACCTGAGCGGCTGCTTCAGGCTCTTCAGTCCACTTCTTTGCTAAATGACAAACCACATTTTCCAAAATGGCGGCTTTTCTGTTTATTTTATCTCCATAGCAACCATTTTATTTTTTGGTCTCCTGATGGTGACAAACCAGTCTATGTCATTTTTAGAAGAATCAGAAACAGTACATTTCATTATTTCCTTGGCAACGGAGGTTTTTTGTTAGCCACGCCCACATACATAATTCATATCGTATGTTATATCATTTTCTTCAGCTTGAGCCAAGGATTCATGTAATGAATTTTCAGAATAATCTGGTAAAAAATGTGCGAGTGACAGGGGAACGCCAATTTTGCTAGCTTGCCATGCTAACGCCATTCAAAATCGATAAATTCTAATTTTTTCTAAGTAGCCTCACAATGATGCTGGAGAAGTTGGGAGACAAAAGATCAAAATCCCTAGGAGATGTTTAAATTGTTAGAACCCAGCCAGTACGGCCAATCAGGCCCCACATGGTTTAAAAGTGGGCAGAAAATGTGGCCCCATATGGGTTTGTCCACAGTTTCTGAGGTGGCCCCACCTGCGTTTTTCCACATTGGCTTGAACGGTGATTCGGTAAGTTAGCTTTTTACGCTAGCCCGCTGCTCGGTGGACAGCGTAGCTTGGTAACGAGCTCCACTGTAGCATGCTAGTGATGTCTTCTCTAGCAAGCTATTGAGCTCTTCTGTAGCAAGCTAGCTCCACTGTAGCATGCTAGTGAGGTCTTCTGTAGCAAGCTAGCTCCACTGTAGCATGCTAGTGAGCTCTTCTGTAGCATGCTAGTGAGGTCTTCTGTAGCAAGCTAACTCCACTGTAGCATGCTAGTGAGGTCTTCTGTAGCAAGCTAACTCCACTGTAGCATGCTAGTGAGGTCTTCTGTAGCACGCTAACTCCACTGTAGCATGCTAGTGAGCTCTTCTGTAGCAAGCTAACTCCACTGTAGCATGCTAGTGAGCTCTTCTGTAGCAAGCTAGCAAGCTTTGCTGTAGCGTGCAGCACCTTTCTACCATGCAGGGAGCTCGTCTGTCGTCTCAAGATAGTGAGCGCCACTGGAGCATGCCAATGAATGCCACTAAAACATGCTAGCAAGCTCCTCTGCAGGGAGCCAGTGAGTTCTGCTTTTATCGACCTAGCGAGCTCCACTGTACCATGCTAGCAAGGTTCTCTACAGCGAGCTAGTAAGCTCTGCTGTAGCATACCACTGAATACCACTATAACATGCTAACGAGCTCCACTGTACCATGCTAGCAAGCTTCTCTACAGCAAGATAGCGAGCTCTGCTGTAGTGACCCCCATTCATGGAGCTAGCGAGCTCCTCTGTAGTAAGCTAGCATGCTCCACAGTATTGAGCAAGTGAGCTTGGCTAGGAAGGCACCAAAAGTATTTTTTTCAAAAAATTCAAAATGGCGAGGTCAAAGGTCAAGAAAACTCAAATTTTGTGAAGATCATTTAAAGAAAATATTTTTATACCATATTGTGCGAAAATTGCCAAATTTGATATTTTGGTAGAAAATGGCTGCCATGTCCTATACAGCCATCCCATAATAAATGCAGAACTTCCTTTGGATATCTCCAACATGTTGCTAGTGGATTTTGACTTTTCTTTTTTTTTTTTTGAGCCCCAATAAAGATTTTGGGTCCATTGACATTTTTTAATACATTTTGACCGCTGTGATGTCATCACTTTTACAAACAAAATGGGCTCAAAGTCGCAGTACGGAAGCAGAATTACAAAAACAATCTGGTCCTTGCAGTCCAGGACTGCTGCGGGACATAACAAAGACGGCCCTCTCAGCTTAACGCGATTGGAGACGCATCGGTGTCGACGATAAAGGTAACCAAACCTAAAACTCAGCCGCCGACGGGGATTACACGGCCAGGCAGACGAGGTATGAAACCTGCTCCCTCTGGAACACCTCTTCCCAGCGATTACTCCTGTCACAGTCAACTTTGGATGCTGCTCCTTTCATCCGCTTTGATGTCTGATTTCCCTCTCTTTCATACTCCCTCTCAAAAATACACTTGGACGCCCATTTGCTGTAAGATGGAGGTGACATGAAAAGAGTCTAAGATCAGGTGTTTCATGAATATGTTTACTCCCGGACCGAATTACTCCTCACTTTTCCGCGTCTGGAGGGCCGGCGTTTGACTCGATTCGTGCTGCTTCACGGCAAACACAGACGCTTACTTTGTGTTTCAGGAGTCTGCGGCGCTCTTTAGCATTTATTCATGTACGTGTCTGGAGCGTTTCAGTACTGAGCAAAGTACACCTGTGACGGATCCTAGTGTTGGACTTTTCTGTTACAACCTCCTGTGAGGTGTCGGAAGACGTTTCTTTGACCCATTTATGACTTTTCTATCAGGCAAATTCCTATGGATGAGTTTAAGGTATGTTGTTTTATGGTAGTTTAGGATGATTCGGGAAGTACTTTGGTCAAACGTTTTACTCTCAAATTGGACCTTTTTTTGGTCATTTTTCTGAACATAACACGCTAAAGTGTTTTAGTGTTTTATAAACTCAAAGATTGGTTGGACAAGAACTAATTTTTCTATTAAAAGTTAGCGTGACAAAAACCTTCAGATACATAAACGATCATTAGAAATGCGTCAAACTAGACTCTAATTATGATACTACCTCCACCATGCTCAACACCATACCGTTGCTATACTAAAATGTTGCGTTGAGACACACACCTTGGTTCAAATTTTGTTAAATTAATCCTTTAAAATTGAAAAATGTCGCCAGCAACACCTAAACTACACGTTTTTGACCTATTTCAACTTTTCCATCAACGTGAATTAGCATGAGCTACTGCGTCGAGACCCACATCTTTGCTCAACCTCTTATAATGTAAGCCTTTGACATCAAAAATGTTGCTGGGAAACACCTAATTAACACGTTTTTGACCTATCGTAGCCCTATGACCATTGACAAGATCAACAAGAATTAGCAATTTTAGCTATTGCATCAAGACACACCTTTGCTCAACTTATGACATTGTAGCCCTTTAACATTGGAAATGTCGCTTTTGACACCTAAACTACACGTTTTTGACTTTTCGTAGCCCTATGACCGTTTACGCGATCAACAAGAATTAGCGATTTTATGCTTATCTAATTATAATTTAACCCTTAAGCATCAGAAATGATGCCGGTGACAGCTAAATATTTCACGTTTTTTCAACCTAACATAACTCTATGACTTTTTACGTGATCGAGTATTAGTTTTGCGCCGTTATGCTACATATCGCATTAAGTGTAGCCCAACTAAGTAAAGTCGTTTTTTTCTGCGTCAGTAGTAGCTGACTTACGTTGTTTGCGTTAGCAATCGACAACTGTAAAATTTTGCAAATATTACCCAATACTTGGGGCTTGTCCGGGATTAGAGGCTTAACAAAAAGAATTAATTAGAAACACTTTCAAATTTTTACTCTTTTTTTAAAGGATTTTAAATGTGCTTTATGGACAAAAATATATTTTTAAGGGAATCATATGTTTCTAAATCTTCTATTTGGCAGATTGCCCAATCATTGGGGCTTGTCCGGGATAAGATGCTCAACCAAAATCCTTTATACAGACGCCCTGTTGTTTATTTATTTATTTTCATAGACCACAAATGTATTTGAAATAAATTCATGTGTTTCAAAGTCTTCTGTTTAGGCGTTTGTCCAATCTTGGGGTTTGTCCGGGATTAGATGCTCAACCAAAACCATTTATAGAACACACTTTTTTTCATTTTTTTTTAGCTATTTTCTTTTTTAAGTGGCTTCATGTACCACAAATATCTTTCTTATACATTCATGTGTTTCTAAATCCTCTACCTATGAAATTGCCCAATCTTGGGGTTTGTCCAGGATTAGATACAGAACAAAAATAATGTATACGGAAAACTTTATTTATTTTTTTCTTTTTTTAAGGATTTTTAATGCACTTCATGGACCACACTTTTTTTGGTAATACATTCATATGTTTATAAATGTTCTACTTGGGAAATGGACCAATCCTTGGGGTTTGTCCGGGATTAGACGCTCAACAAAAGTAATTCATAATATACACTTTTCATTTTTTTCTTTTTTTTTTTTTAAGGGTTTTAAGAGAACTTCATGGACCACACATGTATTTATTATGCATTCATGTGTTTCTAAATCCTCTATGTAGGAGATTGCCCAATCTTGGGGTTTGTCCGGGATTAGATGCTCAACCAGAATAATTTGTAGACACTCTAAATTTTTTTTAAAGGATTTTAAGTGGTTTCATGGACCACGTATTTTTGGAATACAGTCATGTGTTTTTATATATGTCAGTATGTGTATTTATATATAATTATCTAATACCTTAAGTTGCCTAACATCTTCTTTTTAACTGATTTCCCAGTTTTGGGGGTTTGTCCGTGATTATGTTTCATTAAAGTAAATTGAAGCCAACTTTCAAACAGCTTGTAGTAACAACTCACTTTCAGGGCTTCCTTTTCACGGTGAGGATCTCCAACTTTCCCAAACATGGCGCTCACCCCCTCTGGAGTAGTGAAGTGGCAGTGAATCACCCCCCCCCCCCCTCCTCTTTCGGTGACTGTAGGTGAGCATCTGGACAATGGCATACGGTTATCAGAGTCTCTCCACAGGCCCTCGGCGTGGTATTCAATCAGACCGAGGCAGGAGGGCCTCGGGATTGTATAGATCCACTGGGCTGATCCATAGGGGTGCTCAGCCTTTGCAAATTCACTCCCTTTAAGCCCCCCCCCCCTCCTTTAAGGTGGTGCTCCCAACTCCATTCACCACATGTTTAGATCAATTGTATCCCCGTTAATGGAAAATAATTGAAGCTTTCCTCTAACCTGCTGCTGCTACAAAGAGAGACAACCTGTGAAGGATGTTTTTAATTCGGAGCGCGGCGCTTACAGGGCGGCCGGGCTTCAAATTGACATCTCTGATGGGGGGAGGGGGGGGGTCATTTTGATTTGCCGCAGTGAAACCAGAAGGCATCCTCGTGATAATTACTAATGCTGCAGAACAGAGGGGGGAGAAAGAAAAGAAAAGAAAAGATGACACATCAAGAGTCACGCCAAAATGGTTCTTGTACCACGCGTTAATGGCCGTATCAATTGAATGGCATCTAAAGTGCTTTGAGAGGAGGTTTACATACGGACACGGAGTCAGCACATCTCGTGATCTCCTCCTCTAATGTAAACTGGAAGGAGTCGAAAGGCGTTAACTGAGAAGAAAAAAAAGAAATGTCATCATCGGCCCTCCTGCGAGATGCTTTTCCTCAGATAAGGATTCTATGGTCAAACTGGGCAATGGAATCAATTGTAGCAATTAGAGCCCGCCGGCCATTCCGCAGCGCACCCATCGTCCCTATTTGTAACACCGAACGCTCTCACTCCCTTTTGTGAGGGGACTCAATAGCCGGAGTGGAAGGGAAGTCTTAAGAGACTCTTCTTTGTGATCACGGTAAATGG
>NC_050513.1:18537656-18543347 GCF_002922805.2 Oryzias melastigma | reverse complement strand
CCTCTGTGCGACCCACAATGCACATGCATCAGGCTGAAGCCCAGGTTTTATCATGTTTCTGAATATATATAGACCCTTCACTACTCGTGTTCCAAACAGGAAGTAGTCGCCAACTCCAAGAAACCAAAATCCCAACAACTTCTGCCATTACTGTCCTTGTATTTGTCTTTTTTCCCTTCTTATTCAAGATAAAAACTGACCAATCAGATGCCTCAATAAAAGTAGGCGGCGCCTGCAGGCCCCAACGTTCAAAACATATGACAGATTTTGTGTTTTCCGCTCCTAATTGGGGAGAGTGGTTGCAATAGAAACGTTGAGTCCAACTGGAATCAAACGGTCCAAACTGATGACGACCGGTTCCAACATGGCATCCCAATTTCTAGTGGTAGGGGCGTGGCCTTCCAACAAACTCACTCCTGATTGGCCAGAGTTCTCTCCATAGAAACATCGACTCAGAATAATTTGGACCAATCGCTGCTTAGCGACAATGTTTGGCTCCAACATGGTGGTTTCAAAATCTCAAAACAATGGCGATTGAATTGACTTAATTTCTCTGGAGCCTAGAGTAAGCCTTTTTTGGATGATGACTCACTCACTCAGTCCAGTTCTCATATATAGTCAATGCTGCATATTCAAAAAGTTCAGTAAATTGTGAATTTTTGTAATTTAGTGATTAAAAAAGGAAAATAAACATCATAGTCTATCAATAGTGTGTACCCAAGTTTTGCTCAATTATTCAAAATATTTTATACAAATTATTGTTAGCAGTTTCAGCTAGCTAGCTACAGCTAGCGTCTTTAGCTAAAGTCATCTAGCTTGTTACATAAGGAAACATTTTTCTAATAAATATGAATTCTATCTCCACAACAAACTTTATAAAAACACTTTAATTAAAGTTACTTTTACCAGAAGTTTCCGCTAGCTAGCTACAATTAGCTTCTATAGCTAAAACCTCCTAGCTTTTTACATAAAGAAATTTTTTTTCTGATTTACAGTTATAAACAACAAACAGACATTAAACCCTTTTAATCCAAATTACTTTTGGTGAAAATTTAAGCTAGCTACAGTTAGCTTCTTTAGCTAAAGCAGCCTAGCTTGTTGAGTAGGGACAATTTTTTTTCTGAAATAGACTTAGTCAGCGAAGAATTTTATACATAAGTTGGCCCTTTTTAATCCAAATTATTTTTAGAAAAAAATTAAGCTATATAGCTACAGTTAGCTTCTTTGGCTAAAGCATTTACACGAGAACGCATTTTACAAGATAGACTTGACCCAAAGCAAGCTTTATACAAACGTTAACCTTTTTAAATCCAAATTACTTTAAGCATAAATTTAAGATAGCTACAGTTAGCTTCTTTAGCTAAAGCATTTTAGCGTCTTACATGAGGACAGATTTTCTAAAATAGACTTGACCCGCAGCAAGCTTTATACAAACGTTAACCTTCTTAAATCCGAATTACTTTAAGCAAAAAGTTACACTAGCTACGCTACAGTTAGCTTCTTTAGCTAAAGCATCCCGGTTTGTTAGATAAGGACCTTTTTTTTTTAACCCAAATGACTTTTGAGGAAGTTTCACATTGCTAGCTGCAGTTAGCTTCTTTAGCTAAAGCCTTCTAGCTTGTAACATAAAGACATTTTTTCTGACTCAGACTTAGCCCACGACAGACTTTTCCAAACGTTAACCTTCTTTAAAGAAAATGACCTTTGTAGAATTTTTACATTGCTAGCTACAGTTAGCTAAAGTCATCTAGCTTGTTACATAAGGACACATTTTCTTGAAATAGACTTGGCAAAAAACTTGATACAAACTTTTACCTTTTTTTATCCAAATATTATTTTTCAGCTAGCTAGCTACGATTAGCTGCTTTAGCTAAAGAATCGCAGTTTGTTCCATAAAGGACACGTTTTGGTGAAATAGACTTGGGCTATGTCCAAATACCTTCATTACTCACTACGTAGCGCGTTCGCCATTTTGTTGTGTTGTCCGAATCACCAATTCCAAAATCCAGTGACATAGAAATTTCCCATAAGTCTTTGAGAAAAAACATTATGCATCAATGCTCACCACATTAGCAAATATAGACTACAGCGCATTGCATTTGAACGATTTTTGCTAAACAAAACCTTTTTTTTTAAACAATTCATCCCAATTTTCATTTCGTAAATTACTTTTAGTGGAACGTTGAGCTAGCTAGCTACAGTTAGCTTCTTCAGCTAAAGCCTCCTAGCTTGGTACATTAAAGTCCTGCCTGTGGGATAAACATTGCATAAATGTTAAATCATGTTTTGCTTCATTGTATTAGTTTTTTACAATAGACTGTGTATTTTAATGGGTATATTGGCACATTTATGGTAATAAATCATAGGATTACGCAGTTTCTATAAATACTCTCAAAGCGGCGATTTTTTGTTTGTTTACTACATTTGGGAGGGTTGTCTAGGAAGCAAAAAGGTTAAAAAAAAGCATTTATTAGAAAAGAAAAATGTTTAAATGCTCTGAAACTTTATCAGATGATTGTGTACTCCAGTGTAACGTGTATGATGGGATTAACCAGCCTGTCATGTTGATTCCTTCACCCCAACCCGACGGAGCCTCCTCCTAACGGGCTCCTTGGCAGACTCTGGTCTTCCTCATGCTTGAGATGTCCTCACCTAAATCAGTGGACGGCCTGTCCTCGATTAGTGTTAATCACAAGCTTTGAGAGGGAGCCAAGCCTGGCGCCGATCGGCACCAACATTTTCCGTTTCTTTTTAATTTTATTTCATTCTCGTTCAATCTGGAAGGGTCAATTAGACGAGCAGAAATTCTGATTAGCAGCAATGGTCTGGCAGCTCATCTGAACCGGCCGGCGGGGTTTGATGTAACCATATTTAGATTGCCTGGAGTTACCTCATCCTCTGCAGCACGCCGATGTTCAGATGTGAGCTAGGTATGGAGAAGAGAAGCGCTCAGGATGAATGGAGGAACCTCGTGGGAATGATGAAACAGACCTCTCTCGCACTGACGGAGGGGGTTCTCTTTGGAGAGCAAACCGATATTTCTTCCTCTTTCTGGCCTCTAAAGTGGATATAACCACAAAACCTGCCCTTTGGTGTCCGCTTAAAACATGCTAATGAACGTTGGCATTAGCATTTAGCTGGTGGAGAGGATTTTTGAAAGGGAGTTCTTAGCAGTGAGCGTCTTCAAACCTGTTTTCAAACCCTTCAGGCTTTTAATTACCATCTATGATTAACTATTTGGTTTAATTTCACCTTTTGGAACTAGATATGATAAAGAAAAAAGTAGCTTGCATTAGCGCCGACACAAACCAAATTAGCATCATTACGCTAGCAGTGAATGTAGGGTTGGGTTAGGGCAGCGGTGTCAAACTCCAGACCTCGAGGGACGGCCTCACTTGTTAGTGGTTACCTGGATCAGGTGTGTTTGGCCTTTTAAGACGGTTGGTTGGTTGGAAACCATGTAGGACGCCGGACCTCGAGGCCTGGACTCTGACTCCCCTGGGATAGTGACAGAGCAAAGTACCTTCATTAAGACTTTGGTTAACTGCAGACTTTCTTGACGAATAGCCACACACTGGTTTGCATTGGGACAATTGTATGAATTATTTGTTAATGACATCAATTAATAAAAAAGAAAAAAATTAGCTTTAGCATCGAGACACGCCATTTTAGCGCCATGTTGCTAGCGGTTCAAAGTTCCGTAGAAAAATCGTTTAAATATTGATCTAATTTGACACTTTTATTTCAACAGTAATTGGGTAACATAATAATTAGTTAATTATTTGTCAAACACATCAAATTATTTCTTAAATATTTTACGTATTAGCCCAGACAAACGTCATATTAGTGCTATGCCGCTAGCGATGGGACAAAAGGACTAACTTCACGTTTCTTCATATATAAATCACCAAAATGTTGGTCTAATATCTTTAGTTCAACAGTTATTAGGTGAGTTTCATCAATTAACTGTGAAATACATCAATTTATTCCAATAATATTATTGCATATTAGCGTCCACACAAGTCGTATTAGCTTTATGCCGCTAGCGACAGATGTGGGGTTCAGTCAGAGTGTAGTTACAGGGCTCGTTATCTAAAAAATGTTATCTTATTCCGTAGAAGTAACATGGATATTTAATATTTGTCAAATATATTAATTTATTTAACAATATTTTCCGTATTAGAAGCGACACAAGCGGTATTAGCGCCATGCCGCTAGCAATGTATGTGTGGTTAGGTTAGGGTGTAGTAACAGGGATAAGTATCTGACAAACTTTATATTATTCCAAAGAGGAAACATTATTATTTAATTTTTGTCAAAAATATACATTTAAAAACATACATTTTGAGTATTAGCAGCGACACAAGCGCTATTAGCATCATGCTGCTAGCACTGAATGTGGGGTTCGGTTGGCGCATAGTGATAGGGCTACGTACACAGTTAACTTTGCATTTCTCCATTGAGTAATAATGTAAATGTTGGTTCATTTGGACATTTTTAACTTAACGGTTAAAGGACACCATTAAAATTCACAAGTGTTTTGTCAAATACATAAATTTGTTTAAAAATACGTTACGTATTACCATAAACACAAGTAGTACTAGCAACATAGTGTTAGCGATAGATGTCTGCTTGGGTTAGTTACGGGATACAGACAGAGCTAAGTATCTGACAACCTTTATAATATTCCATAGAAGTTTTAAGATTTTATTTTAATCAATAGGTATGTTACAATTTAAAAATAAATGGCTTCAAAATGGAAAAATATCGATAGAATTTAATTTTTTTTAGCAATATTTCTATTGAAAATTTGGTGAACAAAAGTAAAAGGACATTTTGACGCCAATAAAAGTTAATATCAATTTAATGGACAGTTTACCAACACTGTAGTAGACGGGACACCAACCCAGGGCGTTTGCCGCCTTAGCCTGACAGAAGTTGGGATAGGCTCCAGCAATCCTCTATTGTTTCTCTTTTGTGTCAACTATAGCTGTCAATTGGTGGTTTAAATTTCATTGAAAACATTCAAGGCCTTAATTTAGGTCCCTAATTTCATAGAGTTTTTGGATTGAAAAACTAGATTCATTTTTTAGGATGTCTATGCATAGATTATTTTCAATCGAACTACAATAGATTTTGTTCAAGAAAATCTTTTTTTTTATTTTTTATTTTTTTAGTTTTGTTGAGCCAAGGTTGTGAAGACTGTTTCTTTTTTTGTTTTTAGTTGTATCAATAAACTCAAATTGCATCGTCATTTGTTGCAAAGAAACAACATAAGAATGTTTGTTTTAAAACAAACACAGGAACAGGTTTATATTGAAGACAAAAGTCTCCATTGGGGGAAACTGATGATGTCGTCCATTTTTGTGACTCCAGCAGCTTTGCATGATGGGTGTGTGCCAGGACGTCACATGACTCCAGTATGAACTTTAAATCCTCCAGTTCTTCTGTTCCATAAAACTATTTAGTATAGAAGACCGTCTTGAGTGTACATGAGTGAGCACGCTAAGGTGCGGCCTCGCCGCCGGGCAGGTGAGTGTTACGAGGCCCGGCTCTGTCAAAAGGCTAATAATTAATGATCAAGCGTTGGAGGCGGTTGGAGGCGGCGCGGGCGCCGCTGCCGGCTCTGCACTGACGCCATTAATTCAGCTCAGTGGAGCTCGGGCCTTAAGCTCGGGACCTGCTGCAGCT
>NC_050513.1:18529397-18537417 GCF_002922805.2 Oryzias melastigma | reverse complement strand
GCTTCCCCTCTCTTTGGCCTACAGTAGTGAAGCAAAAATAAAGTTTCAATTCTGCAGATTTGGTACCAAGACGATATTTTTACTCAACTAGTTTCCCATAAAAGTCTGCAGTAATTTCTGGTAATAAATGATATTTATGAAAAAAGTAAAAAAATGAAGAAATAAATCGATACAATTAAGTAAAATGAGCAGAAAATGAAAGAAAAACTTTTTTACCGTATCAGCCTGAATCAGCCCTTTTTACACGTATGACATCACAACTTTCCCTAAAAGGTAACCAGTCCAAGGGCCTAGGAAGAAATAGTTTTCTAATGCTGAGTTCACTATGAATGCAACTAATCAATACTAGTCCAAAAATAAGTTTACAGTTTTGACATTCCTAACATTTGTGGGAGGAGCTACTGGTAAAGGAGTCAGCGCCATCGATATATAGAAGCATTGACTGTACATTTTTATTTTTCATATTCAGTGAATATGTGGAGGGAAGAAAAACGGCACAAAGTTCTGACGACGTCTGGCTCCAACATGGCGGAATCCACATTGAAAAAAAAAAAAAAAAAGAAAAAAAATGACTGTTTCGTTGGAGCCGGATATAAACTATTCTCTACAGATGACATCACATTTACTTGGTCCAGTTCTGAAATATTTAATACGTTTATGAAATAAAATAGCAAAAAGTTCTGACGACGTCTGGCTCCAACATGGCGATGCTCTTATTTTCGTATTTTCTATTTTTTTAAAAACTTTTTTCTAGTTTTCTTTAACCATGATTTTATTTTCTTGATTGACTAAACCCTATTCTTTTCACATTTTTTCATCTCACTTTAACCACAATTTTTTCATCTTTTTTTATTTATTTTTTTTTATTTTCTTTAACCATTAATTATTTTTTTTACAGATTTTTTCTTTCCGATTTACTTCAACCAATCAGATGCTTCACAAAAACTTTTTGGTCTTGGGTCCAACATTTGACCGATTTCGTGTCGCACATTTTCAGGTTGCAGGGGGTGTGGCCTTCCAACAAGCTCCCTTCTGATTGGCCAGAGAGGTTTCCATAGACACACTGACAGACTTATGGCAGTCACTGCTAACTGACGTCACTTTTGTTCACACTTTGTCGCTAAAAACCAAAATTCAACTGAATTGACATCATTTCATTGGAGACGGACGTGTTCTAATGTTGACATCACGTTTACTAAGAGGTACGGTTTGGTACAGTCCGGTTTAGAACGGTCCAGAGGATCCAGGTGAGTGTTTCCACTTAAGTTTGGACCGTCACGGCACACACGAGGTTCAGTACTACCACGACCGAAACAATGACGGTCGTCCTGCAGCTCATTTATCTAACATGCGAAACATTTAACTTTATTTGAGAAGAGCTAGCGGGCGGCCATTTTTGTCAACTGTAGCTCCGCCCTAAACGAGTGGTTCCATTTCTCTATGGACCTACAACCAACGGGGCCCAAAAATGGTCCAGTTTTAGTACAGAAACCCTGAGTACCGGACAAGAACCGCTCATACAGTCGACGCTCTCACCTGGCTGTCAGCTTACCCACAATTCCATGCATTATTCAGGGGGGTTGGATATCCTCACCTGGGCGCTCTGCCGGAGCCGTTCAAGGAGCGCCCTCTCACTCTCCCAAACCCGCTTGAATATTTCATCCGGACCTCTCTGCACTTCAGAGTTCTTCTGAACTCCAGCCGAGCTCGCGGGGGGGGGGGGTCCACTCTCACTTATTTCTGTACCTGTTTAAACATGCTGCTCTGAATTATTCAACCGGCGAGGCCCCGGCGCCGCGCGGATGAAGCAAAGCTTTTACCTCTCTCGCGGTGAAATGCACCTTAGCGCCGCGGCGGGCCAGAAACAGAACGGGGGCACGCCGGAGTCCTCAGATAGGGGAAGAGCAAACGCCGCTGCCTGCGGCGAAAACAAATGCAGCGCTCGCCGGTTAACCTGAGTTCTGAGCCGAAAGGTTGCGGCGGTGAATTATGGATGAGCTGACAAAGTGGACGGCGACGTGTTGCGCCTTGTGAAGACGCCGCTTACCTTCACGTGTCGGTTCAGAGAGGAATGCTGGGATTGAAACTCCATCACAGACAGAAACACGCGACTCAGATGAAGAGTTTCACGCCAGTCGGGTAACAAAAGTCAAACAGTGAGCATTTATCAATGGTACGTAAAATAACAAATCTAAGTCCTCGAGTGATCAAAGTTCATCGGTTTAACTTTCAATGATCCCAAAAACAGTCATAGAACTGTTATAAATCAAGAGTTTTAGAACAAGGAAGCCCAAAGTGCAAATTTACACGCATTTTCATCAACTTTTAGTAGCTTTACTCCAATTAAAACTGTGTTTTTGGTGATTTTATCCTTTTCTTGAAGCATTTTTCTGATGATGGAGGACATGTGTTAAAACCAAGACTTAACACTGAGTTTGACCTAAACCTGGAAGTACCTTCATTGTGTAGTTGGAAAAAAAGGAGGTTTCAAAAGGAACAAAAAAATAATCACAAATTCAAACTAAAGTCTAATTCAAAAATGTTTTTCAGTGGATTTTTCTTTATTCTGAACAAATATTGTTCAAAGACTTTTATTTTGGAAAATACATATTTTTAAAGAGACAAATTTGCAAAAATAAATGTAAAAAACTGAAGTTACTGAAATAATGCCACCAATTAATTCCATGAAAACAAAATCAGACGCAATCCAAGAAGTAGCAAAATGTTGCAGTTCCTCAACAAACCACTAGGGGAAGGTCGCCACCAATTTCCTATTGATGTCTTTAAAAACACATTTGACTTTCTGCGTGTTTAGTTTTAAATTTCATTCTAAGCCAATATGTTACACATACAAATATCCGTAAAACTAAATATTTTCAGAGACCAAAACTTTAGTAACAAAATAAAAAATAAAATGTCATAAAAGTGAAAGTTAAAACTGAGACAAGTTGACCTCTAAACTCTCAGATCCTTAAAAAAATGTTAAATATGAGTCACTGTATTTGATACAAACCCGGAAATACCAAAATGTTGCAGTTCCTCAACAGGCCACTAGGAGAAGATTAAAGAAATTTCCCATTGACTTCTATGTTAAGTTAGTCATTTTTTTTAGCATTTAAAATCTGGCTCCAATACTTTTTTGTGTATTTTGTTTTCCATTCTTAACCACTCTGGTGTATATGTCTATAAATAAAACCAAATATTTCAAAAATACCAATAAAAGTGAGAGTCAAAGACTTCTGAACATAAAGATCTTGAAAAACCAGAGTTTTATTACGTGAAAGTTGGAAAGAAGTCCTAAAAAAATGTCTGAATTTTCATAAAATATTGTGATTTTCCACTATATTAAAGAAATAACTTGTTGGTTCTTTTAAGAGTTTAATGGCTTCTTGGTCCAAACTTGGATCAACACAAAACCTACTAAAAGTACTCAGTACTGTACACGTATTTGTCCGTACCTGCAGATAATTCATTTACAGCAGGATTAAGCTATAAAAATAAAGTTACGGTCTCGTGGCCGCCATCCTCCAGCAGACCACTGGAAGTACTCTCATTACCAAATGAGAAGTGATTCTTTAATGACCGCCGCGTTGGCCTCTTCAATTTAGCGTAATCACACAAGAGGAAGTCTGGAGATGAAAGATTATCAAAGAGGCCGTGTGCCATAGCTCTGAAAAATTAATACTATCAGATGGCGGTAATCTTCACTTATCGAGAAGCGATAATTAAACCCAAAAAACTCCAGTTCTGTCCTTTCAATTAAGGGCCATTGTGAAGGTGAGGGTTAATTAAAACGTTGGAGATCCTGAAGATCTGCCGATTGAGAGCTCAACATCTGATTACTCTTTCATCGTAAACGTGCGTCCATGGTTGAGAGGACTCTTAAAAGAGATATTATTCCTTATTTCTTTACTTTTTAAGAGGGTTGGAGTCGTCATCGTCTGCCAAGTTCTGAGTAATACTATAGTCTTGATATGGAAATGGTCCTTAATCTAGTTCAAACTCTACGACATCATGTTTTTGTGGACTAGAACAACCTTAACTTGCATAAAAAAATGTTTAAAAATGTCTAAGAGACAAAAGTATAGACAAATAGACGTCATATACCATAAGCAGGAAGTTCTATAACGTGAGATGTTGAGTACAAACAGAGAGGAAGTCACACTTTTATTCAAAATACACGTTTTTAGTAATAACTAAACATAACTTTTAAAAATAACTTTTTCTCTCTTATCGAGGTGGAAGTCGTTAATATAACATCAGAGTCGTGGTAGTTCCCGTTTAAGTACTACAGTACTTGTTTATCACCCAGTAAGTTATGCTTTTACTTTGAAGGGTGGCTATTTCCTGTTAAAACTGGCCACGTCTTTCCTTAGCTTTAGCTAAATGCCACATAGGGGGAGGTGTTCTTGGATTACGCGTACTTCAAAACCTCATTTAGTTTGTTCAATAAACATTTTTTTGTCATAAAAGCCTTAAAACCACAACAACAAAAGGCAGAACAACTTGTTAGCGTAGCTTCGGAGTCTTAGCGTAGCTAGCTTCTTACACTGGTAAAATGTGAGTTTGTACTTTAAGTACTTCTAGTTTATCATTCAATCAGTTGTGCTTTTGTTTTAAAGGTTGTTTCCTGTGAAAAACAGACACGTCTTTGCTATATTATTAGCCTATGCTACATGCTACATGCTACATGCTACTTGGAGGAGGTGTTCTTGTGTTATATAAACTCCTACACTTTGTTTACTTTGTTTAATAAAGTTTTTAAAAAAGTTGTCAGAAAAGCATAAAATAAATCTTTAGCATAACAATGAAAAGAGGAACAACTTGTTAGCATAGCATCAGAGTCGTAGCGTAGCTAGTGTCTTACTGTGGTAAAACATACATTTCTAGTTTCTATTTTAAGTACTATCGCTCAGTTAGTTATGCTTTTGTTTTGAAGGGTGACTGTTTCCTGTTAAAAATCGCCATGTTTCCGCACCGTATTTGCCTTAACTAAACACTACATGAGGGGGATGTTGTCGTATTACGTACACTTCTGTATTTTGATATTTTATTATTATTTTTTTTTTAAATATTTGACAAAAAAAGCAGAAAATAAAACTTTCTGCCAACAAGTGATACAACTCATTAGCACAGCATCGACGTGTAGCCGTGACCTCACACTCACCACTTTTTGTTGAGCGTTCAGCTTTCATCAAATCTTGCCAGGACAAAGTGGTTTTCAGAATAAAAGCTTTTTTTTTTTTTTTTTAAATTAAAGAAGCAAAAAACTTTCTCATAAATTAACACCAAAATATCAAGTCGGTCTAAGATGAAAAAAAGATTTACTCAATATATTTCTTAAAAAAAAATAAATAAATAATGGACTAAACTACTTTAAGCATTCAAAAACATCACTGTGAGTGATTGTTGCGCATTTAATTCAAGAATCTGACATATAAACGAGCTACCAACATAATAAGCTATATATTTTTTTTTGAAGAAGTAAATCTGAAAAACGACAATACTCAAATCTGCCACAAGGGAAACAAAAGAATCAGAGCAGGTACTAACCTTGACAAAAGTTTATCGTATTGCAAATTTTATTTTTCAATATTTTAAATCAAACTTAATAATGTTTGTGTATACCCTTGTGAAACAAAGGGGCTCTTCAGAATAAAAGCCTTTTTATTACATTATAAAGCTAAACAAACACTTTGACGTCAAACAGAAAAGAAAGAAACTTAAAAAATTTATTGATTTATATAAAAATATACTTTTAAAAAATATTTTTAATATATTGAAAAAAATGGAGATATGTCTGAAAAATTAGGAAATTTTTACTTTTACGATTATTTTATTCTGAAAATCATTTTTTTGATCAATTGAAATCAATAAAGTGATGTATAAGTAAAGTTTACCTTTTATCAAAGTTGTTTTTATTGCCCAGTAAAACTTCAAAAAGTTGATATTCTAAAAACTACATAAAAAAAAAAGTGTAAAAATGATTTCAGAATAAAAGCCACGATTGTGACGGTTTGATCCGAATCCGACCAAATAAACCGTCATATTCATTCTGTTGGGAGCATCCTGGGAGCTGAAGAGTCTTTCCCCGCAAAACGATGGAAAATGACTTCATCGGCTCTGAAACGGAGCAGACATAAGCCGAGTTTTCGCTTCGCCGTGAGCCGACGGCGATCCCAATCTCCGCAGTGACGCACGAATTTGAGTTGGAGATCAACCCCATCAGTCTCACCTTCTCAGCACGTGACAGAAAACACACCCAACTTCCACTTCCCAAGAGCCCAGGGAGGCGTCGTGGACGCTCCTTCCAAACGCCGCTCCCCGTCCCCGCGCGCACCGCGGGCGCCTTTCTGCATCAGAAGAATTCCTGCCAAATGAATGCACTACCTCTCGGGCTAATTAAATTAGAGGGGATCAAAACTACAGAGCGGCTTTTGTGGTGGACACAATGTTGTGCTTCATGTGCTCTTTGCTCTGGGGGGAATTTCTGCCATTTAGCCTTCCCCGCGCCGCCGGCTCGGGCGCTGGACTCTAACACAGTCAAGTTTCTCTAATTTGCTTGAATGAGAAAGAATTATTAACTGATAATAAGAAAAGCGGGCGGCTCCAGGCAGGGGATGAGTAGTTTAGAAGAAAAAGAGGTTGAACTTCACGGCACCTGGAGCTCATGTGATTCTCTTTTTATTATTGTTATTATTAATTCTGCCCCTAAAACAAGGCATTCAGGAGTAAAATTGCTGTGCAAACGACAAGAACAATTATGGTTGTAATCCCTCTTCTCTGCAAAATGTTCAGCGCTAACCGGATCAGGGCTGCTAACAAGCTAGCGCTAACCGTTTAGCATTAAGCGTGACCTCCGTAACGCATGCGGCTCCCTTCAAAAGGTACTTTTTATATCCAGAGGACACAGACATCAGTTCTTAGCTACATCACGGCTGAGCATTTAATTGGGGCTTAAGCAATTAGCTTAAGTTTACGGCGCAAATGGCAGAATCATAACCCGCGACGTTCTCGCTAATATAGATAAATGTAGTGATCACTGGATTCCTATAGAATGGAGCTGCTGTGTTGGACGCAGAAGTTCATTTTCATTATTTTTTCGGATACAAGCTCATTTAAAGGTGACTCCCCGAATTTTTCATGGTTTTTTTTCATGCTAACTTTCATTCTTTGCTATGTTAGCAAGAAAAAAACATCAATAAACATTATAGAGATGCCTCCTAAATTTTGAAAATTTAAATTTTAAAAAAGTAATTCACAAATTTAAAAAAAATTGTTACATCAAATTTAAAGTTTTTAATAATGACCCCCTTTTTTTGGGGACTTTTTATATAGAATTCTCTGTAATTTAATTTTGGGTTGAAGCTTATTTAGACGAATCGGAAGTCAAGGTTTTATTTTTATGGTTAAAAACGCTGAAGTAGATTGCTGAAAACACTTAAGTTGATAGCTGAAAATGCTGAAGTCGATAGCCTAAAACGCTGAAGTTGATGACTAAAAATGCTGAAGTAGATTGCTGAAAACGCTGAAGTTGATAGCTGAAAACGCTGAAGTTGATTGCTGAAAATGCTGAAGTTGATAGCTGAAAATGCTGAAGTCGATAGCTGAAAACGCTGAAGTTGATGACTAAAAATGCTGAAGTAGATTGCTGAAAACGCTGAAGTTGATAGCTGAAAACGCTGAAGTTGATTGCTGAAAATGCTGAAGTTGATAGCTGAAAACGCTGAAGTTGATTGCTGAAAATGCTGAAGTTGATAGCTGAAAACGCTAAAGTCGATAGCTAAAAACGCTGAAGTTGATGACTAAAAATGCTGAAGTAGATTGCTGAAAATGCTGAAGTTGATAGCTGAAAACGCTGAAGTTGATAGCTGAAAACGCTGAAGTTGATAGCTGAAAACGCTGATGTAGATCCTGAAAATGCTGAAGTTGATAGCTGAAAACGCTGAAGTAGATTGCTAAAAATGCTGAAGTTGATAGCTGAAAATGCTAAAGTTGATTGCTGAAAATGCTGAAGTTG
>NC_050513.1:18460243-18529261 GCF_002922805.2 Oryzias melastigma | reverse complement strand
AGCTAGCTGAAAAAAATAACTTAATAGACTGAAAAAGCGCCTAAATTAGCCAAAAGAGCTAAAAAGCTGAAAACAGCTGAAATCTTAGCTCATCTCTAAAATAGCCTAAAAAAAATCTTACTAAATACTAAAATTGTCCAAAAAGCTAGCAGAATGTCAAATTTTTAAACTTTAAAACGATATCAAAAATCGGAAGATACGCCTGCGTTGCTTAACACATAAGCAAAGGTTTTCACTCTGGGGGTCACCTAGTGGTCTACGATCTTGACAAGTTCCCCCTTTTTCGCCCACAGACAGGCCGTTTCTACCCCTGAGGGCAGTTTGTGACTAAGCCATTGGGGTAGCTGGTGATTTGTCCATGCAGCCTAAACCCCACTAAACCATGTTCAAGCTAACTAGCCTTATTAAAGCTAACTAATCATTTCAGATGAAACCTGCCGCTGTATTCTCTGTGAAGTACGTCTAGATGAAACAGGGAAAAAGGTGGTTTGAGTCAGCAGAGTTCATAAGCGCTCCTTTGAAGCAATAATGGAGCCGCTCCAACCTGTTTGCCTCAACATCAAGGTGGGGTTCCCCCCCGTTTTTTTTTTCTTTTTCCTCCACGCGCCTCATAAATAAGACATCAGCGTTCCGTGTTTCCTCCCGCCTCCACGATCGCAGAGTGACTGCTGCAATCCTCGGCAAGGATTAACAAGCAAGGTAAATCATTCAGGTTGCAACAAACAGCTGCTCATTTCCATCAGAACGGGAGATTAATACAGTAACACAACCTGAATTCACCAGCCTGTTTGTGTGCGCCCGCCTCCCCGTGTTTACTTGATACATATTTATGTTTTCCTGCCTTCCTACACCGCCGGTATGAAGCACGAAACAACACCAGAAGAAGGTTATTTCTAGATCTCTCGCATACGTTTAGTGCGTTTCATCGTCTACACCTCGTGGACGGTGGTGTTTATCTTCTCTACAAACCCAAACATCTCACAGTGAATCGTAAACTTGACCTGGACGTTTATATCCTCAGGTGTGTTTATGACCTACAGGTGACAAAAGTCCATGGAACCCAGTTGTTTGAGAACGCATCAACCAACAACCTTCTACTGACGTTACACTATCATGACCACGAAACAAGAACCACGATGTTCTCTGTGCAGCTGCAAACCGTCCGTCCAATTCATCACTGGTTCATTTATAATCCATAACGATACAAAAACACAAGAAACAGTGATCTATTTTCCAATTATGACTATTATAGTTGCAATCATGAACTGTAAGAATATGTCCGTTTGTTTGGGTCGGGCCTATTTTAGGTGTATTATTCACTGCTATGACATCACAGCAATAAAAACTGGAAAGTAGTTGGGAAAACCAATCCTGACAAATGTGGGAACGGATAGTTACTGTACTAGAAGTGAACTCTACATTAGCTATTGGTTATTTTATATACCCGTCAATCATGAAAACACGCCTCTAACTTTGTTGAGTTTGATAAAACAATGGGGTTTAAAAGATCTATGGATATTAACTTTAACCACAAGAGTATGGTCATTAAAAGGATGGAGTCTTGGTTATTTTAGTGATACAGTAGGGGTCATTGTTCTTGGTGATTGTAGATTTATTCATCAGGACTCCCATTGATACCTGGTGACTGATCTGGTCCTACTGACTACTGTGTGGTCACCTGGTGTACTGACCTGGTTTCATTGACTCTCAGTGATAATGATCGGTCATTGTCCTTAGTGATTGATGATTTACTTGTAAATCAAGACATCTAGTGGTCAACTGGTCTACTGACCTGGTTTCGTTGCATTTATTATTTAATTGACTCAGTTAGGACATTGTATCTAGACTTATTTGTGTATTAAGACACCTACTGGTCATCTGATGTACTGCCATGGTTCCATTGACTCTTAGTGATACTGATCAGTCGTTTTTCTTGGTGATTGATGGTTTACTGGTAGATGAAGACTTTTAATGGTCACCTGGTGTACTGACCTGGTTTCAGTGACGGTTGTGATAGAGTAACGGTAGCATCCATAGGGACTGAAGACATTTTTCTATATCAAGACACCTAGTGGTCACCTGGTTTACTGCCATGGTTCCATTGACTCTTAGTGATACTGATCGGTCGTTTTTCTTGGTGATTGATGGTTTACTGGTAGATGAAGACATTTAATGGTCACCTGGTGTACTGACCCGGTTTCAGTGACTGATTTTAGTGATAGAGTAAGGGTAGCGTCCGTAGGGACTGTAGACATTTTTCTATATCAAGACACCTAGTGGTCACCTGGTTTATTGCCTTGGTTCCATCTATCTTCTTGGCCGCTTCTCCCCTTTCGGGGTCGCGGGGGTGCCGGAGCCTATCCCGGCTACTGTTGGGCGAAGGCGGGGTACACCCTGGACAGGTCGCCAGTCTGTCGCAGGGCCTCAATCACACACACATTCACTCTCACATTCACTCCTAGGGACAATTTAGAGTCACCAATTAACCTATGAAGCATGTTTTTGGACGGTGGGAGGAAGCCGGAGTCCCCGGTGAAAACCCACGCATGCACGGGGAGAACATGCAAACTCCACACAGGAAGGTCCCAGCCGGGAGTCGAACCGGGGCCTTCTCGCTGTGAGGCAAGAGTTCTAACCACTGCGCCACCGTGCAGCCCTGCCTTGGTTCCATTGACTCTTTATCTCAGCATTAGGTTATTGTCCTTAGCGATTGATGATTTACTTGATTTTTACTTGATGATTACTAGATCAAGACATCATCATAGTTAAGCCTATTTGTAGATGAAGACACCTTGTGGTTACCTGGGGTACTGACCTGGATCCATTAATTGTTTGTTTTTCATTTTAGTGATAGAGTAAAGTCATTGTCCTCAACGGCTGTTGACCTTTTTGTATATTAACACCTAATGTTTGCGTAGTGTACTGACCCGGTTCCATGTTCTCCATTTAGTGACACAGTAAGGTAAGACTGAAGACTTGTTTGTTTGTCAAGACACCTAGTGGTTACTTGGTGTACCATAGCCTGGTTCCATTGATTATTTTAAGGTTGTACTTAGACTGAAAACCTATTTGTATATCAACACCTATTAGTTACCTTATATACCAACCTTGCTTGCTACTCCTATTTTAGTAACACACTAAGGTATTTGTCCCTAGAGGCTGTAGACCAATTTGTATATCAACACCTAGTGGTTACTTGGTGCAGTGAGCTGGCTCCATTGCTGTTTTATCTCTTTTATAAATACTGCAATGTCATTGTACGTAGAGACTGAAGACTTCTTTGCATATGAAGACGTCTAGTGGTTACTTGGTATACTGACCTGGTTCCATAATTTTTTATTTTAATGATACAGTAAGGGAAGTGTTTTTAGTGGCTGTAGACATATTTATATTTCAAGACACCTAGTGGTCACTTGGTGTCCTAACATGGTTTCATTTACTTTTTTAATTTACAGTAAGGTTATTATACATGGTCACTAAGGAGTTATGTGATGATGCCTAGTGGTCACCTTCTGTACTCACCTGGTTTCATTTACTATTTTAATTTAGTGATACAATAAGGTTACTATACATGGTCACTGAAGAGTTATACATCAAAGTACATAGTGGTTACTTGGTGTACTAACCTGGTTCAAATTTTTTCCTTGTTTTTTTTTTTTTTTTAATGATGAAGTAAAGTAGTCATCCTTAGTGACTAGACTTAGTTGTGTTTCAAGAAACCTAGTGGGCCCCTCGTGTACTGACCTGGTTCCAATGACTTTTTCATTTTAGTAACACCATTTGGTAATTGTCCTTCATGACCATAGACATACTTGTGTATATTTTTTCCTTATTGGTGAACTGACCTCTTTCTTTGGCTATTCTACGTATGCAGTAAGTCATTGTCCTGAATGACTGTAGGCTACATGTATTTGTATATCAAGACACTTAGTGGTTACCATGTGTACTGACTTTCCTCCATTGACTATTGTGTTAATATAGTAGGGTAATTGTACTACATCACTGAAAACTTAAATATATATCAATGGTTGCCAAGTGTACTGACTTGGCTCCATTGACTTTAATTCATCAATACACTAAGGTCATTGTACTATATTATTAAAGACTTTTTTGTATATCAAGACACCTAGTGGTTACGATATGTACTGACTTGGCTCCATTGACTTTCATTTATTAATACAGTAGGGCAATTGCATTACATCACTTAAGTCTTATTTCTATTTCATGACACCTAGTGGTTACCGGGAGTACTGACCTGGTTCCACTTTTTTAAATTTTAGTGATACAGAAGGTAATTGACTAAAGACTAGTTTTGGACGAGGAAAACAAAGATTTCTACGTTACAAACTTGACATTTTTCAAACTGCATTATATCATCTGCTCCTGATTTACCACAATTTAAATTCAGAAATACTCAGAAATGCAGTTTTCAGCTTAATAGAAGAACGTGATGAAAAGAAACACAATTTTCATTGGAGTGGATCTTCAACGTCTGATATACTCGCATCATGAAACCAATAAAACAACATTAAAACGGCCAGTCCGGCCTGTAAACGTGAAGCATTTTTGCCCGTGAGCCCTGCAAACATGGATATTAAAAACAAGCAGCTGTCTAAATTGGGAGTTGCTCACTAATCCAGAGAGAATTAGGGCTCTTCCTGTGTACGGGACCCTCCCCCGGTCAGGGCCCCTGTCCTGTTTAGATTCGTGAGCTTGATAAACCTCGACAGCCAACAGGTCTGTTATGAGTGGGAAACAGCAAAGCAGAAAGAGGGGGGGGGGGTCACATTTTCTCATCGCCAAAGTCAACCGGGGGATAATACCTCGACCCTAATGGGGCTCAGCGTTGGCATTATCTGGCCTCCTCCCCCTCCCCCCTCTTCCTCTTTGTTCATGTGGGAGCGCAGTTGATCCGGCGGTGCCAGCCTTTTTTTCCTGGTTTGGGTTCAGGTACCCATCAGAGAAGCAGACCAAACCTCTTTTTTGTTTTTTTTCCCATGATGCCGCGGTGGCATCCCGAGTGATTACATCCTCAACGTCAGGAGAGAGCCGTTTGGCGGCAAAGTAATGATCCTCGTTGAGATGAATTAAGGAATATGGAGGGAGGGAGGAAGGGGGAGGGGCATACACCTCAAGGAGCCGCGCCGCCCCGCGAAGTGATTACGAGGTCATTATACAGCGGCGACGCTAATGACGCACAATCCGACTTGTCTGTCACCCAAAAAGAGGAATGGTACGTGTGATCTTCCCGCTCACTCTTCCTTTCTGATGCCGCCGTCCGTGGCGGAGAAGAGAAAAAAAAAAGGCGTCTCTTCTTAATGCAATCATTTTCACATCAAGAAAAACGTGCCAAAATATTTTCCCGTGAAAGCTGGTCATATTTGTCAAATTCTCCGCCGCCTAATCGCAGAATATTGCGCGATGAGAGAAATGGAGGGGGATGGCGGCGAGGCGGTGGCGACGCCGAGGGTTTTTAATAAGGGCGGTTTATCTTGAGAAAAAAAAAAATGTAAAGACGATTGTCGGGACGTCTCCGTGGCGTCCTCCTCGCAGGTGATGGAATACGTGGCGGTAAAGAGAGGTGAACAGATGGTGATGAGGCCTGCTCGCTTGGCTCAAAGGCCCGCCGTATTTAGATTCCAGATTACCGCCATAAGTTTCCTCCTCACTTTTCACAGGCAAAGCAAGCATGGAAGGGGGAGCGGGGAGGGGGAGGGGGGAGGGAGACCTGAGCTGGGTCAACAGTGAGGGATTGTGGGATAGAGTTGGCTCAGCTGGAGGAGATCACCTAGGTTTGAGATGCAAAGCAGGATGGGAGATTTGCTTTGGCAGGAGGGGAAGCGTCGGATCAGCCACTGTGAGCACAGACGGAAGTTGAAGTGACGATGCGCCGTTAGGTATACCAACCAAAATCCTCCGTGGCGATAGGAAAAGAAACATGAATTCTAGCGAAATTCTGTCAAAATGTCTCATTTATCTTGTTTTTTCCCACTTTAATTTTCAAACTCCATCCTAGATTTCCTGTTTTACCTACGACCATCGTCCCTAATGTCATGGATGTTCAACTTTTAGGGAATAAAGTCTATATGTGGTTCCATGTTGGTTAGGCATTTAGTTGCAGTGGCTGAAAAACAATCCCATATCATCACCCCTCCGCCACCGTGCTTGACTGTTGTGTCATTCGACCCCAACGTTTGGTTCTACGCTAGCGTACAACACAGAAAGTGTAACGGTGAAGACAGAAACCGCAAAGCAGTCATTTTTCTTGGTTACAAACTAGGCCCATATCATCAACCATCCACCACCATGCTTGACTCTTGTGTCATTTGACCCCCACATTTGGTTGTACAATAACAAAACACCTCAAACAATGCCGCGGCAAAGACAGAAGCTGCTAAGCAGTCATTTTTCGTGGCTACAAACTAGGCCCATATCATCACCCCTCCACCACCGTGCTTGACTGTCACATTCTACGGAAACCCCAATATTTGGTTCCACACTAGAATTTAACACAAAAGATTTAATGTTTTGATAGAAGCTGCAAAGCAGTTACTTTTTAAGACTACAAAGTAAGCCCATATCATCATCCCTCCACCACTGTGTTTTAGTATTGTGTCTTCAACCCCCACATTTGGTTGCGCGATAACATACACCTCAAACAATGTCATTACAAAGACACAAACTGCTCATGTTTTGTGGCTACAAACTAGGCCCATATCATCACCCCTCCACCGCCGTGCTTGACTATTGTGGCATTCTGTGGAAACCCCAACATTTGGTTCTACACTAGCATTTTAAGTTTCTTCCGGCATTCCCTTTATTTTCCAGGTCCTCTGGTTTCTCAGGACACTCCAGGTTTCTCCCAAAACTCCATGTATCTTCCAGCTCTCCGGGTATCTCCTGGCACTTCTTTTAATTTCCAGGTCCACTGGGTTTTCCAGGCACTCCAGGTCTCCCCGGGCATTCCCTCTATTTTCCAAATCCTCTGGTTTTCCAGGCACTCCATGTTTCTTCCAGCACTCTGGGTATCTCCGGATATTCCTTTTTTTTTTTTTTACAGGTCCACTGGTCTCTTCGGGCACTCCAGGTCTCTTCGGGCACTCCTTTCTTTGTCCAGGCTCCCTGGTCTATCCAGGCGCTCCAGGTTTGTCCTGGAACTCCCTTTATGTCTCTGGTCCTTTGGTTTCTCTGGACACTCCAGGGTTCTCCAGGCCTCAAGGGTTCTGTGGGAACTGTAGGTTTCTCTGGGGACTCTTCTTTTTCCCCCAGGTCCTTGGGTTTCTCCAGGTTTCCCCAGGCACTCCAGGTTTCTTTGGGCACTCTCTTTATTCCCCAGGTCCTCTGGCTTTCAGGTTTTCTTGGACACTCCAGGGTTTTGGGTTTCTTCAGGCACTCCAGGTTTTCTCTGGTATTCTGGGTCTCTTTGGGCACTCAGTTCTTTTCCATGGAGTTTCTCTGGTTTTCTCAGGGCCCTCAGGATTTGTCTGGGTGCTCCAGGTTTTTCTGGACCCTCAGGACTTGTCTGGGTGCTCCAGGTGTCTCCGGGCACTCCAGGTTTGTCCTGGCACTCTATTTCCCAGGTCCTCTGACTTTCAGGTTTTTTGGGCCCTCAAGGTTTTGGGGTTTCTTCAGGCACTCCAGGTTTTTCTGGGCACTCTGGGTTTCTCCCACATTCCAAAAACACGAGTTATACATACACTGGTGACTCTAAATTACCCCTGGATGTGTGTGATTGTGTGTCCCTGCAGAGTGGCAATTTGTCAAGAGTGTACCCAGCCTTCCCTTAACAGTAGAGAGGATAGGCTCCAGCAACATTGGACAGATGGATGGAACTTCTTGCTGTCTCTTTAGACTAGAAAATAACCAGAGGTATGAAAAGTTTTTCAACTAGCAGATCAAAACTGTGAAACCACGCGTCACATCTGCTCTGTGAATGGCCAGTTAATTTGAAAAGACTCTTAAAACCACAAATAAAAACTCTCGGAAATCAAACGTGTCGGTGACGCTGGAGCCTCTTATCGAGGTTGAAGTATTTTGTTCGCTCTTATCGTGCAGTGTTGCTTTTTTTCTCTCTCTCCTTTCTCCAAAGCAGGCCACTTCAGAGGATGTTGGAAAAGCTTCTCCCCACTTAGGTAAACAATCAACCCTGAGAACCGACTCTTTCTGCGCTCCAACAATCACTTTCCCCCCGTTCACCCTCTTCTCCCACTTCTCTTTTTTTTTCTTCCTCCTGCAACTTCGATGACGAAAGAAATTAAAGAAAAAAGTTCTTCTTGCCAGCTTTCAGCACACACTACTACCCTATCTGTCTGTATACAGGACCCTGTCGGCCCGTTTCCTCTGTCAAACACCCCCAGCCTCCACTCCTCTTTTTTTTCCCTTTTTTGTTTGCTTTACTGTAATCATTTTGCTGGCCCAGAAACGTGTGGGTGTGCTGGCGGAGGTACAAAAAAACGAGAGGCAGAGAGAAAAAGAGAAGTTACATGGGAACTGAGTTAAGGTTGAATATTTATTAGAAAAAAAAAGCCATCTGGCGTCGCCGTGTCTGCACAAAGAGGGCTCACACTCGTCTTGTAACAGTCCTCCTCCTTCCCCGACTTTCTTTATCTGCCGTTCTCCTCACTCATTCTCTTCATTTCCCCCCTCCAAGTGTCTCTGAAGGAAAAAAAAAAAAACATGCGGCTCCAACCGCACGCTCGCCGAGCCTCTCGCGTAATCACAGCATTATAGCGTTTCAAAGAGCTGCTAATCAAAGCAAAGAACACAGATCTGTTGGCTCTAAATGCTTTACGCCGCCGCTTAAAGCCCCGGCTTTCAACAACTGAGGCCTCGGAAGGCGCCGCGCACCTTGTGTTTGTCGAACCACTTCACGGGATAAACGGGAACTTTCCCGCGTCTGCGCCTCCCCGCGCGGGGAACGCTACAGGCAGATTACATGAGGCCGTCGCATCAGGAGCACGGGGGAAAAATGAAGCGCTGAGCAACACTTAAATCCAACGCTTCACCTGAGACTCAGCGGGCTCAAATCCACCGCAAATATTTCCTTATTTCATACCGTTTATCAAAGCTTAGCATGCTAGCTTCTTTTGTTGGAATAAAGTGAGGTAACTGACAGTAAACTGAGGGATTCAGATAACATTTACAGCCAAAAGTACTATCTTAGAAAAAAAAACAACTCAGTTTCGAACAATTTTGTTCATATAAGCTAATCGTTTAGCCATGACCTAGCAAAGCAGCTCAGTTTAAATTAACACATAACAATTTAATACATAAAAACATGAATACTTTTTTGGAATTTGTTTTATTTCAGTACTTCAAATATTTTATTCTGTTCAACGGCCAGAATAATTTATGCTAACTCTCTAGAACTACTCTAACCAACTTTAAAATGTACGACTTTATCAAAAAGTAGTAGAAGTTTAAACATAAAAATGTATTTACTTCCATATAAGCAGCTGATAACTACAAGGACTAGCCATTAGCCATGTTAGCATCAGATGCATGAATTTAAGCTAGCTTTTTAGCTGCTAATCCAATGTTCTATGCAACTCTAAAGATAAGAAATTAGCTGCCATGAAACAGCTAACACCAAAGTGAAACAGGAGTTGAGTGAAGAAAAACGAGTTTATCTGAGGCGTTGAGCGCTACTTAAATCGACATCGCTAACAAACGTTTTACCTGAGAGACAGCCAATCCTGAGCCCTTATTTTCTATATTTTATACGGTTTACATTAGTTTACATGTGGCTTATTTGCTAGCTTCACTTTTTGAATAAATATTGTGGTAATAAACTGAAGCACTCAGATGACTAGCTAACGAGCTAACTCTTGTACAATGCTTTTGGCTAAGCTAATGGTTTAGTCATGACTTAGCAAAGCAGCTCAGATGTAATTCGACATGCAGTCATTAAATTTAATGACAATAAAATAAACAAATATTTTTGTTGAATGGGCAGAACAACTCAAATGCTAACATGCTAACTTGCTCCGGAAACTTTAACGTCTAGCTAGCATACAACATAGTTTTTAGCTAAAATAAAGATTTAGCTTCATCTCCCCCCAAAAACTGTTGACGAGAACATGAAAATTAAACCTTTCATTGAAGGTTCAGTCCATCAATATAGAAATATAGAAGTAAAAAAAATGTATTTGACGTTTTTACTTTAGTGCTAATGCTAATTTGGTATTAGCATAGATTTTATGTATGTTCTCACTGAAAAACTATAATGTAATATCTAATAAAATTAGATTTAAAGATTATTTGAATCATAAAACTATATGTGAGAACACTAAAACAAAATTAAAGTAAGTGTCACAAAAACTTAAATGCACAATATTTAAATATTTGCAAGTATTTGCAAGTAGTTTTGGATTTTATCGATTAACACAGAAACTAAACAAATTTACTATTTTCAATTTTTACTCAATGATAAAAACAGCCAATTTGGATATAACTTTTAATACTTTACTAATAAATAACTGTTTTTATATGTAAAATTTCAGTTTTCTAGTACAAAAAATACAATAAAACATTTTTTTTTTACAGATGTTCATATAATTATTTTTTTTTTGCTTTTTTCTTAGAAAACTCAGATTTTTCTTAGAAATATTTTTCTTAATCTACATATGATCTTTGTGCTAACCACTCCCATAGGTGTTTAAAACAACAATAAAATAATATAGGAATTTTTTTTAGCCCTTCAAACATCAAAGCAGATTTTTCCAAAACATTTCTAGTTTCCAGTACATCTAGATTCACTGTTTTCATGACTTCCCTGTTTTATTATCTACAGTGACGACACCTCATAATTCTCCATGAAGTTTATTACCTAAACAGTCATCGTGGACGTTGTCACCGAGGAAGACGAATGAAAATATATAAGGTAAAATAAAAATGTATCCACTGTGATTTATGCCGACAAGAAATGAATTCTTCTTAAAGTCTGTGAAGCGCGGGCGTGACGGGCCGCCTGCTTGTCCTCGGACGCTTGATCACATCCAAACCGACATCTTTCCTGTGTGCGAACTGGCTTTTTGGCGTCCACGGTCCAAAGGGAACGGCGAGGACGGAGCGTCTGCCTTCCACCCGGCAAATCCCTGAGTAATGCTCGGAGTTCCCGCAGGAATGAGGACTCCTCTCAGGGGGATTCTTCATGCAGTACGAACTCTAAGGCCAACCAGACAGTCGTTTCACACATGGAGTTCATAAAAAAGAGAAAACACTCTCCATGTTCACGATTATTTCTGTGGATTTTCTGGTTTTTATTCTTTTCAAGAGATGTATTAACACAATAGCAATTAAAAATGACTTAAGCTGTAATGTGTCAGACAATAAGTGGAGAGAAACCACCATCCTCTACGTATTTGGTTCCAATTTAGTCAGGGTTAGAAATGACTAAATATAAATAAAATATAGAACTGACGATACGATACAGACAGATGTGGAGGCCTAAGAGAGCGAAGTGAGGAAAGACTCCCATCTAATCACAGGACAACCCCCAGTAGTCCCTGGACACGACTCAAGTTAGCCAACGCCAACCGTGACTTCAGACATTCATCAAAAGGGAAGCTTAATTTCTGCACTGAAACTAGAGATTTGTCAAATGTACCCAAGAGAAAACTTTACTTTTAGATACTCCAAGAACAACAAGCAGCTCTACTGTCTATGATCCCCCTATAGAGCACGGAGTAATAAGGAATTTAGGTATTAGTGTCTTAAAGTGACAAATGTATCGTCTTATGTCAGTACTTAGCTTTAAGATAAAAAGTTTGTGGTTTATTTTTCTTTTCTTTTATTTCCAGATAAAAAATGTCCTCAGGGTGTATCGCCTTAACATGATGTCATCTAAGTCTTAATAGTTCATTTTACTTAGTTCATCTGAAAAGTAAAGTTTTACCATTATAAAAAAAATGGTAAATATAAAAATGACTGGAAAAAAGAAGTATGGTACCAAATACAGAACCCTGTGGTACACCATGACTCAAGGCATGTCACTTTAACATGTTAATTAAGTCTTTGTATGTTTACAATATGTTTGGGGGTTAGAAAATGGAAGTCCTATTTATTTAAAAAAAAAACATATACATGGTGCCAAGTACAGAGCCCTGTGGTACACCGGGACACAAGGCATATTCCATTCACACCATGTGAATTTGGCCTTTGTTTCTTAAAAAATATGTGATTTCATCAGTAAAGATGAAGTAAAGATGAGTAGCACCGTATATTAGAAAAAAAGTCTGTCATAAATGAAAACTTAAAAAAAGGTGTGGTGCCAAATACAGAACCCAGTGGTATACCATGACTTTAGGTAGGTCACATTAACATCATGTAAATTATATCTTTGTGTCTTTAAAATATGTGTGTAGTTTAAGAAAAAGTACGTAATAAATTACAATTTTTACAAAAAAAATTTAATGGTGCCAATTACAAAGCCCTGTGGTACACCACGACTCAGTTATATTACATTAACAACATGTTATTTAGTCCTTTATGTCTTTAGATTATGTGTGAAGTTTAATTTTACTCATTTCATCAGTAAAGGCATTTTTTAATATTATTGTAAAATGAAATTAATGACCAGTTAAAAAAAAAAGTTTAGTGCCAAGTGCAGAGCCTTGTGGTACACCGTGACTCACTGCATATCACACTAACATCATGTCATTTAATAAATTAATAGTTTAATTGTAAAAAAAAAAACAAAAAAAAAACGGAATGATAAAAAATAAAGAAAAGAATTTAGTTCCAAGTACAGAGCCCTGTGGTACACCATGACTCAATTCCATGAACAAACTGGATTCTTCCAAATATTTACTTGGCTTTCTTTTACACAAGAGTATTCCAGTAAATTCTTTAATTTCCAAAGAAAAAAATCAACACTTTTTTGTGTAGTTTGGCAAACTTTTGATTTTTAACTCTTGATGGTGAACCAAAGGTCGTAGACCGCCAAGAGAACCCGTACAGCGAAAATGAAATCCTTCAGGTGTCCTACTGGTACTTGTGTATACATACACATCCTTTGCATAGAGCGTCGGTACACGGTCCAGTACAGGGACCAGTACTTGCACCCTACTAACAACTAGGGTCTACTGTAACGTCAACGTACAACAGCATGAATGAAGTACAGCATTATGAATACTTCACAACACACTTACCACACTAAGGACAATACTGATGACCTCCCTTAGGTGGTTGTACAAGCGACTAGGGAAACTGCAAACACACCTGAACTCCCTTAAGATACAGTATTCATACTTGCTAAAGTCATAGTTCTATCCGAAGAATCAGACTGTGTACTAGAACAAACAACTCACTATCCTATCAAGCTTCTATGAAACCGATTTCACGTCCCAGTTTCTGACTTTAGAGAAGCTGCCCCTTTTATTATTATCTTTTTCTCTTTTAATCAAGTCTTCCTTTAATATCCGGCTGGAGTAAACACCAACAACTTCTACAAATATTATGCTATGACTAATCACAGACTTATTGAGCATTACTCCATAGGCACCACAAACACGCCTTCGTTGTGGTCGTTTTAAGGAATCTAAAATCCAGGGTCAACGAACTGGAGTTTGTCATTAGAGCCTTCAAACGTCAACCGAGTCAGATTTATCTGTCCGACATCTGTTTCGTCAAATTGATGTCATGGGCTTGATGCAACACAGCAGACAGACAGACGGTCTCAAACATCAAAACCAAGTTTGGTCCAAAGTGTGTTTTTCTGGCTTAAAAAAGCCAACAGTTATAGTTCCGGCGTTGGAGCCGCTTGTGTCTCTTTATTGGCAGGGAGTCGGAAAATCCCGAACAAAGTATATTAACTTCGGAATTTATTGTATTAATTGAGCGAATTTCTCGGCATTAGGAGCGCTATTACTGAGAGCAATATCGGCGCATTACTGTAGAGTCAAATAAACGAGTCGGGGATGTTTATGGAACGGCGCCGGCGCAGGTACACACCATGCATTCCAATTACGGCGGAATAAAGCAAAATGAAATTTTCATCTCCATTCAGGAATATGAATGTGTAATTTTATGAGTGTGGGGAGGGAGGGAGGGGGGAGCAAGGTGCCAAAGAGGTAAGTACCTCGCCAGCGCCGTGAAAAATAGCACCAATTAAAGCGTAACTTGCTTGTTTTCTCATAACATACATGTTTTCATAACTCTGAGAATCAAATAATTGCTCCTCTTTATATCGCGCACAATAAAAGCCAAAATAAGGCGGCTAGAGGATGCTCCTGAATATTTTAGTGGAATTTCTGAAGGAGAAAGGCAGAGAACGCGATATCTGTGAGGTTCCTTCAAGAAATCGGAGGAGGCAAACGGCCTCATTTATCTTTGCAGAGAGAGCGCAGGGTTTCACTTTTTTGTGATTAGATGCCAAAAACACAACTCTGGTCCCTTGCAGATTATTTAAAAATTGTGTATTTGTGGAAAAATTAGGGGTCTTTTTAAGGAATGTTTTGCCTGAAGCTGTTCAACTTCTTCAGGTTTCCGTGGAGCTCCAGACCATGTCCGATCAGCAAAGCCTCTCAATTGATTTAATGGGTTGGTTATTATGGTCTGGACTGTGAGGATCAGATTATTTTTGAATTTTTTTACTTTCTTACTGCGCCACATACTTAAAAAGTTTGCACATGCCTAGTACTGGGGAAAACACACTAGTGAACAACCCCTCCCCCCACAAATACAACACACAAAACGATGACATCACAGCGGACAAAATCGAGAAAGATGTTAAAATCCCCTTTGATATCCACAACAGAAGTGTCGTGGATATCAAAAAACAAGTTTTTGTAATATTATGGGATGGCGGCCATTTTTGGAAAAATGTGAAATAATTTTTATACAATATGGGAAAATTGTTGAGCAAAATCTACGAGAATTCATATGCTAGCCACTAGCTTAAGTCTGCAACCTCGACCAAAGTTTCGCTGACCTTTAAATTAGAAAAAAGGCGGCCATCTTGAATTTTTACGAAATACTTACTACAAATTGAGACGACTCCTTTGAATTTAGGTCTGCAGCCTCGATTGAAGTTTCATTGATCTTTGACTCAGAAAAAAGGCGGCCATCTTGAATTTTTAATGAAATACTTACTGTAAATTTAGACGACTCACTGGGATTTAGATCTGTCGCCGCCTAATTTTTCAAGCATCAGTATATTTTGGATATAGATTATTTTATAAGTTTGTGAATTTTGAAAAGCAAAAAAAATGCAGTTTAGCCACTCCTAGCACATTTTCCATGCCATTATTGTATTTATTGTGGCTGAACAAAATGATAGAACTTATCATTAAAAGCACATTAGGAATGTAGGCGTGGTTAAAAAATATTGATGAGACAATATGCGTTTGACAATGCCTGTAAAATGACATTGACCTTTTCGTCACCTCCAAGGCAAACACTACAAGAAAACAAACTCGCCACTCTACCATCGTTCAATATCTACAAATGTTAAAATCAACATTTGATTTCGATGTTCAACGAAAGAGATTTCTTAAATTCAAGATGGCCGCCTCTTTCCAAGATCTATAGTCAAAAAAAAAAAAAAATGGTTGTGAATTTTGGCTAAAGCCAGCGGCATGTGTGTTAAGTTTCATTAAGATTGTCTGAATACATGAAAATTGACAAATTTTGAATGATGCCACAAAATGGCCTCCCCGTGGCCATCCCATAATATTTTTTAACTTTTTTTGGAATATCATCAAACTTGAGTTTTGGTTTCCATTAAGGATTTTGACATATTTTTTTAAGCTCCATAAGAAATTTTGACCCTATTAATTTTTTTTTACTTACTACTAGGTGGGTGTAAATATCAATAAGTTTTTAAGTATGTAGCAGGGGCAAAGATTTCACTCAAAACGTACAAGAAGGAAAAGTTACCAAAATAAATAAATAAACAAATATTGGCCATAATAATTTACACCTCATTTCTTATTGTGTCCTTGGGAACTAAACTGTATTTCTGTTCATTTCTTTATAAAAGTTTAAAATGTAGTGATTTCAATGTATTTATACAATAAGACATCTAGTGCTATCTGATAAACTGATTCCATTATAGTTGTTAAACCAATTTCCATGGCTGTTCCGCATAAAAACTATCCAAGAAAACAACAGCTTCCCTCTTCCATCAGTAAATATGTCGCCGCTCGTCTATATTCAGCGTCTCCTTACATGAATAGAATCATCAGAGAAGACATCATCACCATATGACTCAATCGTGTCAATTCATTACATCAACCATCGAGAATTACTCCCAAAAATGTCACTGTAAAGAAATGTAGGTTGAGTTCATGCATCTGTGACTTCCTTTTGTCTTTTTTTTTTCCTTTTTTTTTTTTCTACCAAAGACCCGGAGGTTAAGTAACTCTAACCTTCGACGTCTTCTTCCACCAAATTGATGGCGGAGCTCAGAGGAGTGAGGATTAATTGCAAATAAAGAGGTTATTCTCCAAAGAAATAGGCCACAATTCCCAGTCCCGTCTGCTCAAAGGGGACCGGAACGGCGTGGAAACTAGGGCTGTGTGTTGGCGAGAGTCTAACGATACGATATGTATCGCGATACATGTCACGATACGATATATATCCCAATTTTATCCCAAAACTGAATAGAAGACAAGTAAACAAAAATCAACAAAGTAGGCCACGATTCCTTGCTCCATCGGCTCAAAGAAGACCGAAATGGCATGGAAACTAGGGCTGTGTATTGGCAATAGTCTGACGATACAATACGTATCGCGATACGTGTCACGATACAATATATATCCCAATGGATCCCTAGACTGAATAGAAGACAAGAGAAAAAAAAAAAAAAAGCTGTTTTTATACGGTACTGGTAGCACCATGAACATATTTACTCGGCACAGAGTTTTATTTTAGTACTCATCTTCTCAATTCATAGACCACAACCATAGACCTACAATAACAGAGACAATATAAATATCAAAAACTGATACCTGTATTGGCGAATAACTTTGCAAAATTTCACATATTTGATTTATTCCCTCCATCCTTGGCCAAACGGGTAGTTGACGATGAGTGACCATACCGCCTCGTTCCGTCAAGTCTTTTCTGGTCAGTAAAACCAAATCCTTAGACTTTAGAGAACCAAAGCCCAGGACAGGGCGTCACATCCCATCAGCCTGGGTGGCTAAATCCAAGGCAACGGGACCATTAGAAAGATGAAACAAGACGTCAACGTCTTGTTTGTTTTAGGCCAAACAACGGGATAATTGGACAGCTATTGTCCAGTGAATTTCTCAAATCTCGACAATGGATCAAAGTAGCTCGTTTTCAGTTGTGACGGAAGAGACAAAATTTGATGGTTCCAGATGAGTTTCCCAGAAAAAAGGAACTTATTTTCTTGTGAATTATACAATAGAAAAGGAGCTAGTGTGACGTTTATCCTTAGTCTAAGCTGTCCGTTTGGGTAGATATGGGGTATCTGAAACAAAAAATTGGCAAGTGGTCCACACGAATTATCAAGTAGGTAAGGGGCCAATACCCCCACCTAACCAACAAGGAGAGCAAGGGTGTCCAAATCCAGACTTCAAGGGCCGTAGTCCTACACGTTCATAACCGACCTGCCATTGAAGCTCCTTATTGGCCAAACACACCTGATCCAGGTAATCAGGAGCAGATAAGGCAGGATTTCTGGAAACCCAGCAGGAGGGCGGCCCTCGAGGCCTCTCTAATGGCCCCCGTTGCCTTGGGCTTTGGTTCACTAAAGTCTATAGATTTACCGGTTGTACTGACCAGAAAAGACATGACGGAAAAAGGCGACATCATCGACATCTACGACCCCTTGTTTTTGCTGTTTCCATGAAGTATGTAAAAAGTTGATCAAATACGTGAAATATTGCGATATTTTATTTGATAATACTTCCTATCAAGACTTTTCATTGGAAATGGTCACTTAAACACGTGTTGCAGAGAATGATGTGACCATAGCCTTAGTTACACAATACAAGTCCATACAATGTATTGTTTTATTTGTACTTTTGGAATGTTTCTCTGTTTCTGTTTTCTTTTTTTTCCACTTCCTGTTTGCAGACTGGTGCTCAAATTGTTCGGCGCTCCTGATTGGATGAGGGCTTCAGCAGGAGCGATGCGGTTGCTACCTCTATGGACCTGGACTACCCAGAAGCCTGCATTACCTGTCCAGGTGTGTGAGATCATGCGACTAAAGTTTTTACGTTACATGAGACTATTACTAAAAAACTGTTAACCTTTAAACTCTACAACGTTCTCTTCTTTTGCTGCTTCTATCCACACATGAACGATCCACTCCGTCCACGCCACTCTCGATCGCCAAGGTGAGGTACCCCCCCCGTCCGGTTCTGGGGGGAGATCCACCCTCCCCTAATTACCGGCGTAATTGTTCAGGCATCTCCTCCGCCGCTGGAAAGGCAGACGGCTCTCACGCTCGGAGCTCCGCAGCCAGAAATGAGTGCCATGTGGGGGGAGAGAGACTGTACCCGACCACAGCAGAGAGTCTGAGGTGGCGCCTCGACGCCTGGAGCCCGCCGCCGTGCCCCCAGGCTGCCAGATCGACCGCGATTCAAGTGTTAGATTTTGTTAGATTTAAGAGCGCTCAGCCTCGGAGCCTCCCCTCCTCTCCTCTGTGATCCTAGCGCTGATTTATATCGGGGAAATGTTGATGACAACGTTCTGATGTATAACAGGATGAATAAAAGCTGTGGGAACCCAACATTGTTTGGGTCTTCTTTTAAGGGGGCGCGCGGAGGGGAAGATCCTGGAACGTCACTTACGTCCATCTCTGGGCTCTGCCAACAATTCCCTCTTTAATCAAAAGCAAATATTCACCAGTTGGGCTGCGCCCATACGCTGGAGATTACTCGATTCTACCCGGATTACGTAATCCATGTCAGTCTGTTGACCCCGCCCTGAGTTAAAAGCTCGCCGTAAAAGCGGTTCATTAGTCCGAGGCCGTCTTAAAGGATTTTCCATCACGGAGTCGCTGCAAACAAAACCACACATTTCTTAGAGGTTTTGATGAAATAGCCAACAAAACTGGTTCTAATTTACCTTTCAGACATTTGTTTTTACTCAAAGAAGTCGGAGCATGTACTGGAGCCCCTCCCCCTCCCTCAAACAGCTGTTTTGTAACTGAACATTTTCCTGCAAAACAAACAAATATTCACAACTTTTTTTTTAAATTAGTGATTAAAAAAGCTTATTTTTGTACAAAATGCCAATACTTTTTCAACTTTAATGTTTAGAACTATAGGTACAAATTGAAGTTGGAATTAATTGATAATGATGCAGATAATGTCAAAAATTTGCAACAACTTCAGCCTATACTTTGAAAAAAAGGTTATTGTATGGAAGTCAAAATACGTCCAGATTTAAGATTCAAATGTCAAAAATTTTACTGTTCAAAAAGTAGCAAAAAATTTAAAATTAAGCAGAAATTCTGGTATGTTTTCATTTTCAAGACAACTTTTGCACTAAACAACATTAAAAGCTTGAGAAAAAGAGCTCCTTCTTATATGGCCTAAAATAGCTAAAACTGACGACCGACTGACATGAACAGAAAATTCATAGTTTATTTATCCTAGATAATTCTTTTAAAACAAAAATAAATAAATACATTCTCTTTTTCTGTTTAACTGATTGTTTTAACATTAAATATTAATGGTAAAAGCACGGCAAAAAATACAAAATACATTTTTATGTGTCCTAAAATGACTTTTACTCTTAAAGTTTTTTTCTGAAATAACTGCATGAAAAACAAGAAAATGTGTGATTTGACTCAGTTTTAAGAATAAGCTAGCATTAGCATTAGCATCAACGTTAAAATTGTAAGAATCAATTTTAAAATCAATTTTTATGCTGCTTAAAAAATCCAAAATTGAGAATGTATCGACGTTAAAAAACGTTTTTCTGAAATGTTACGAGGACAACAAGGAAATTTGCTGTGTTTTCATCTTTACGTGTTCTACTGACTTTTTTAGCATTGGATATTAATGTTAAAAAAAAGAAAAAAACTACACAACAAAAAAAAAGATCAGGAATTGTCGATGTGTTCATATTGACAGATGACTTAGCATTTTCTTTTTTTCTGAAATTACAAACTACGTGGACAACATAAAAGGCTTTTTTTCTGTTTCTGTTTTTTTAGCCAAGCTTCATTCAATATCAATGCTAAAAGAAATTAAACAAGTAAAGTATTTTAGCCCTCCTTTTTATATGGTTAAAGTATCAAGGATATGCGAACAAGGAATATGGACAGATTATCATCTTTTTTCTCTGAAACCATACCCGGACAAAAACAAAAGCTGTTTTTTATCCTTACTATTTTTCAGTTATGCTAGCAATAATTATCAACGCTAAAATCCCGGAAAATGGTTAATATATTAAAAATTAAAAATATACGGACGCTGTCAGACCAATTTCAGTTTTGTTTTCCTTAAATAATTCTATTCCTTCCGACTACATTAGCATTGAGTAAAAACATTAATCTTTTCTTGTTTGTACGATTACGCTAGCATTAATAACGTTAGCGTTAAAAGCTGGAAAAACTATTTCCGTGTTAATCTTCTTAAATTATCTGAAAAAAAACTTCAGACAATGAAGAATAAAAACAATTACTTTGATCATAAAGCATTAGCCTATAAAGTTTCAAGTTAAAATGTTTTTTTATACAACCCACATTAGCAAACAATGCTAACATAGAAACGTGACGAAAAAAGTTAAGTAAGAATTGACAATTTATGGTTTAACGACAGGTTATTCATAGCAATGTTTTTCTAATGTAAAATTTTTGGAAAACGCTAAAAAAAACTTATAGTATAGCATGTACTATCTTTGTACATGTACTAGCAATCTTCTTTTTTTTAGAGAGATAAGACGACTGGTGCAGTAAAAAAAAAAAGTCTAAGTACATTTCAGCATTTTTTTTTCATTTATATAATGCTGAAAGTAAAAAAAAAAAAGTCTAAAATTAGCAAAAACTTTTAGCAAAAAGATAGAAAATAATCAATTTATTGGTAATGTGTCTAATAAAGTAGGTTAAGTAGGAACCAAAATTACTACAATTAAAAACAAAATTTACTTCCTCCTTATTGTTCAACTCTCTTCATATTTCAATTTAAAAAGTGAGCACAAAGGCTTCTTGTTGATGGTCAATCGGAGGCCTTAAAACCCCCCAGCTGTTGAGAACCTCCCCAAAAAATGAGACCAAATTTCAGAGTAAAAGCCTCCGACTCCTGAGGAACGACAGGTCCTTCCGGGCTTCAAAGGGCCAAACGATGGCACATTTACAAACAGGCGGGAATTCGGGTCGCGGTAACCTTGCGAGGGGAGGATGTAGATGTGACCAGTTTCCTGGGGAGATGAAGGGAGGCATGTCAGATGGGCTCCGATTTCAACAACCCTGCAGTTTGGCCAAAAAAAGACAGACCGTCGGGTTTAAAGTTTGTCGTATTTCTTCAGTTTTAATTACATTGTTTCGACTTCCGTGTGCCAGCCAGCCGGTCCTTAAATGTGGAATTGTTGGAGAGATCTTTGGAAGATTCCTGGAGTGGAAGGCTTACATCCCCCCGCTGTCTGATACCCTGATTGGGAGGAGACAAATTTTCATTTTCACTCAGAGAGATTTGTCTTAGAGGGGCGAATGTGCCAAAACGGAGACGAGGGAGGAAGGGGTAAGCTAGCAGGCACATATCTCTGGGCCGGGATCGGCACTAAATATAGGTCGCTCCCAGTTAAATTTACGGCGATATAATGAGAAAAGGATGTTCCCCTAAAGTGGATGCGAGGAGTCCATTCATTATGAGTCAAGTCGAGCATCCTCTCACTTTTCTCATGTGAAAGTTGGGAGCCTCGTTGGCTTAAAAGCCCCCTTGTGCGCATAAATCACGGCCGGTACAAAAAGGCAGAAGGTGCCTTCCGCCGTTTCATTCATCGTCCTAGCCGTCCGTTCTCATAAGGAGCCAACGGCGTGATGAAGAGGGTTAAAAGGAAAAGCCGAGGCGCGCGGAGACTTTGACAGGAGGCGTCCCGTGTCATCCGTCCACTCCCATCTCCCATCTCCTCCCGCCGGTGTCATTAGGTGACACGATTTCCCAAACATGTCTGGAATTATTTCACACCGCATCTTCTCGCAAGTGCGCTTCCTCCCCGTCCCCTCGCCGCCCCTCTTCCTCTTCACGCTGTGACGTGCAACATTAGCATTTGTGGACTCCCGAGGAGAGGGGAGCGGATAACCTTTAAAGGACCGCGCGATGACTCCCATAATGAACTCCTCGTTGTTGGCGAGTCTGTCAGAGGCTGTCAACAGATTTTTACGAGCCGACACTCGGGAGTCGGAGGCTGCCGACAAAAGGTGTCCTTTGGAAGCCAGAGGTGTAAGGTGGATACCGCACCTCCGCGCTGGATTAATTTAATTTGGACATCTTCAAGTGGAAAGTTATTAGCAGGTTGGCGCGTTGACGACTCGGGCGGTGTCGCCGCGTTCCGTGGCGTGCTGGGAATAGAGTGTCACAACAGACTTCGCTGATGGAAATTATGTGACACTTGCAGCGGAGGCAGATGAAGGTTGAACCTCAAAAACTGACATATTTCAAGGGAAACGTGAGGAAGAAAAAGACGACCGTAGCAGGGAATTTATGACCAGTGGCGGCACCAAGCTATAGCCTCATCATAGACCCAAATCAAACATGTCTTTATGGCTTTCAGTCATGGTTAAGCTTCACTCAAACAACCCCCAAACGCTTCATTTAGATAACAACCCTACAGACAAAGTCGATGAAGTTGTACAGAATCTTCTAATTCTACCCAACTGTCTGTAGATTTATTGCCAACTCCAAATGCAGTATAAGAAAAGACCGTTTGTTGGTTTATCTGTGGCCCTACACCGTACTGTCAACTTATCCGCCCGGCTTGTCTACCCTCGTTATGTACTGATGATGGTTTACATTTCTGTGACTCCTCCCAAATTGGCCGTTTTATAGTTACAATTGTATAATACTTGGAACATTACAACATAAGAAAAAAAAAAAAAACATAAAACAGTGATTTCTTATATAAAGGGTGGCTTTGGCGATGGTTTCATCATTGGTTGCTATGGAAAGTTGAAATATTACTTTGAGGTAGAGACATGAATTTCAGTAAACACATCTATCATCTCAACACATACAAATTTCACAATGGTTGCTATGGTCCATCATCATTATGGAGGCAAATAATTTACATTTTTTAAATTCCACCCAATATGACAGTCTTACAGTTCCAATAATACAATACTTGGAACATTACTACACAAGAAAAAAAAACAAACATAAAACAGTGATTTCTTATATAAAGGGTGGCTTTGGCGATGTTTTCATTATTGGTTGCTATGGAAAGTTGAAATATTACTTTAAGGTAGAGACATGAATTTCAGTAAACATATCTATCACATCAACACATACAAATTTCACAATGGTTGCTATGGTCCATCATCATTATGGAGGCAAATAATTTACATTTTTTAATTCCACCTAATATGGCTGTTTATAGTTACAAAAGTAGGATATTAGACAAGTTATTGCCTTGTAAAAGAATTTTAAACTACAGTCACTTTTTATTTAAAAGAATGGCTTTTACAATGTTTTCATCATTGGTTGCTATGGAAAGTTCAACTTTTACTTTGAGGTAGAGCCATACAATTTTACACACACATTTATCATGTCAATAGATACAAATTTTACAGTGGTTGCTATGGGGAAACATCTTTATGGGAGCTAATAGTTTCTACTTCTTTATTCCTCCAAAAATAGCCATCTTACAGTTAAATATGTAGGATTTTAGACAAATATTGCATTTTCAATAAAATCCTAACTGCAAACAGACATTTCTAATTTAAAAGGATGACATTTGCAATGTTTTTATTGGTTGCTATGAAAAGTAAAAATTTTACTTTGAGGTAGAGACATTAAATTTCGTAGACACGCTTATAATCTCCACACAAACACAATTTACTTTGGTTGCTATGGTTTATCACTTTCATTGAGGCTGGTATTTTGATTAAAACTTTCAATATATAATCCAATTCTTGCATTTGTTGTCAGAATTTTAACAATGTTCATTGTATACAACGGTAATTGGTTGGGTGTGGCTTGCAAACAATGTTGCTTTGGGAAAAACTATGCACTCTCATTCAAGAAATGATGGTTAAGAATGCCAAAATGATGCGACTCAGACGTTTTTTTTTTTTTTTTAGTCAGACCAATGCTTGAAACAATCAAGATGAGTATATATGCTTTGTCAAATATCTACCCTGGTTTTCTTACTTTATGTATTGATGTTGCCCGAATAATTTCCTATTTTGTTTTTACTTCTTCCTATGATGGTCGTTTTACAGTTACAACAGTTGGGTATTTGACTCGTAGAAGAATGAAAATGAGACGATAACTTATAAAGAACCAGTTACAATATTTTTTTATTGGTTGCTATGAAAAGTTGAAATCTTACTTTTAGGTACAGACATGAATTTTAGTACACACATTTATCATCTCAAGACATACACATTTTACAATGGTTGCTATGGTCCATCATCAGTATTAAGGCTGGTAATTTTGTTAAAATGTTTATTTGATTCATGCGATCAGCTTTTTACAATTTGTATTTATCTGGGAGTACAGTTTAGCCAATGCAATGTTAGCAACAGGTATGTTTTGCAAATATGCCTAATACATATTTTTACCAAAAATAAATAGTTGGTTTGAATAACTGAAACAAGTCCAAAGCGTATTTTTCAAGCTGAAGGAAAGCGTCAGAGTCCACATTCAGGTTAAACAGCTGCCCCTCCAAATTGGTTAAAAGCAGCGAACTTGTTAATTTTTCATTTTGACACCATTTACACCCCCAAAGTGTCACCTCGGCGGCATGAAAGTCTCATCTCTGCTCACTTGAAGGCCCGGCCTCGTCACAGAAGCGCGCTCAGAAATATTGGCTTTGAATCATCACAGGACTTTAAAGAGCACTTTGATAGAGAGCCGCACGTTTTCCTGACGTGTGATGTCGTTCGGCTGAGAGCGAAACACTGATACCGTTGCTCTCACGTGTGTAAATGTGTCGCTCCATATGACTATTGTTGGTAAAATAAAGGAATAAAAAAAGATCTGAACACATGTGGCATATTTGCACTGCTGGGTTCCCTTTCAGCAAGTCAATTACAGAAAAGGTTCACTTTACAAACGTCTGCCCACATGTTTAAACTATCTTTGAAATACAAGCTTTTTATTTAAATTCACATTATAGGCTTACTGTGTTTTACAGGCATGTAATCTGGTATTCTTTTTTTAAATATTGTTGGATGTATTACACCACTAAAACAGTAGGTGTTGCAGTACCTCAAATCGCCACTAGAGGCTGGTTTCAGAGAAAGAATTATTTTCAATGAACTACCACTTTTAAAAAATATTTGTATGCAGGCTATTTTTTTTTTTTTTTAATCAGGTTTAATTTGTGTCGACTGTTGGGGGATGGGCGGGTTCAGCAAATCAGCTGTTTTGGTTTTATTTAAGCTCAAATTTGTCTTTTATGGTGGGGTTTCTTTCACTGGAGAATCAAACACAAAACTGTATTTTGTTCTGTCAGATTTTCAAAATGCGTAAAAGTGGGAAGAGTAAAATCCAGTAATTAGGCCCCGCCCACCATGGGATTCATATTTCTGATTCACAATCCTATGGGTGAACTTTTGAAATAAGTTCGGAAGTCAGGAAGCAGTGATTGGTCTGAGTCTGTTTGAGTCAAAATTTCTATATCCACCACTCTCTCCAATCAGGAGTGAGCATGTTCAAAGGCCACACCCCTTCAAAGCTGTCTAAACGTTGAACATTATACAAGACTTACTCACTTACTCTTATTTAGGACTTGATTGGTCCATTTATAACTTGCATCACTGAAAAAAATATTGTGAAAAATAATAAAATTAGCACGAACATTTTTTATTGATACAGACATCGCCATGTTGGAACCAGATGACATTGGTAAGCAGTGATTGGTCCAATTCCATCCTTCCATCCAATTTCTATGGCAACCACTCTCTCCAATCAGAAGTGAGCTTGATGAAAGGCCACACCCCTCCAACTTTAAAGCAAAATACACAAAATCTATAAAACATTTTGAACGGACTACAAGAACCCGCCTACTATTTTCTGAGTGATCTGATTGGTCTATTTATTACTACGAGTATTGGTGCCAGTTTACAAACAAAATATAGATTTTTGCAAATTTACGACTTAAATGACTCTCATTAATTCAAAACTTTAAATATTGTAAATTTACGATACAGTTGTGTTTATTTATTACAATTAAGTTGTATATTTATGACTTAAAAAGTCAGACTAAATTTATGACTTTCTCGTAAATTTACGACTTTTAATCTTGTAAATTAAAAATTTTTAATCTTGTAAAATTATGATTTGAAATCTTGTAAATTTATTGTAAATTTAAGACTATTAATCTTGTAAATTTCTCAAATTCTTGTAAATGTACAAATATTAATCTCGTAAATTTACGAGTTTTTTCTCTTAAATATACAATAAAAGACTTGTTATAGTACTTAATTTTATTTATTTTCTAGTAGAAATTACGATTTTTAATCTCATAATTTTTTTTAAAAATTCTCGTAAATTCTTGTAAATTTACGACTATTAAACTAGTAAATTCACGATTCTTAATCTTGCAAATTTCTCATAAATTATCATACATTTACAACTTTTAATGTCGTAAATTTACAGTTTTTTTATCTTAAATTTACAAGAAAAAACTCATAGGACTTTTTTAAATTTTATTTTAGGTTTTTTATGGTGCTAATAATCCGTCATAGTTTATATCTAAAAAATCTGGGGTAAAAAAATCTGATTAGCAAGAACATGTTTAACAAAAAGAATCAAAGCGGATTGTAATTCTGACAGAGAATGAACATCGGGGGAGGGGTGACTCAGTCCAGTTTTCATACAGTCAATGGATGTACATCAGTTTGGACTATAAAGTATCTCCATTCATTACAATTGGTGCTGCCGAGGTAAAAACCAAACATTTTTCTGGTGTTTTATTCAAAAGAAGAAACATTTCTATGGTAAACATTTCTATGGTAAACATTTCCGCGTACACGTCTATTATAACGATTCCTGCTGCGTAAAGTGATATCCAGGAAAAGAACTCCTCTTCTATTGAATTAAATGCCGTATTTCTTGGCTCCGCTGTGTCAAACCAACAACCTCAAATGCGGCGTAAAGCTGCCGCCGACGTTATTAGAGCTAAACTGTTTCCGTGTGAGCGAAGGCAGCGATCCTGTAACCCAAACCGCTGCTTTTGTAATTGCAGTTGTACCTGTCTGGGGCTCTTTCATGCCTTTCAGAAGAGACGTTGTTTCCGTGTTCTCGCCAGGCTTTCATGTGTCTGTGTGTGAGCGGCAGCAGCGGCGGCGGCGGCGGATTCAACCCGGGCTGTTAGTGGAGTCGACAGCCCACTGATCTCCCATCAAAACCTTAGCGGCGCTGCAGGTGCGGCTCCGCTTTGAGACTACCTGTCATCGCGCATCAAGAGATTACGCCGCTTTTTCCCTCTCTCCGGCAGCTCGACACCATCTGTAAACCGTTACATCAATGAGGCGCGCGCCTCGACGTGGATCATCGGTGGCATTTCCAAACGCCGGCGCCGCTGTGCAACAGGCCTCTCTGCTGAGTCGAACTACTCCAAGGCTTCCATCGATGCCTTACGGGGCCAGGAGTTCTCTGGATTTAACCCTTCGGGTCAAAATTGACCCGTTTTCAAGAGTGAAAGTGGGTCAATTTGGACCCAAACACAATTTAACCCTTATGGGGTCTAAATGACCCCCACCTTACATTGACATCCATCCCTCGATCAACGTGGGCACTTGTGTATCGGTGTCACGAATAGTCACCAACGCCGGGTTCACACTGGACGCCGAACAGAGGCCGCTTCCATTCGGCGCCCTTGTTAACCTTTAGTGGGGGGCGTGAGGCGGCGTGACGTTGAGTGGTCGACGTCATTTCTGGCAGGAAGTTACATCAAGATACGTGAGAAAATCTGGTTAATTTTCAAAATGTAACCAATTTTTCACAATAAAACTCGGCGAGTTTTCAACAGATTAAAACCTAGAAGGAGCTGCAGAGATTTACTTTGGCCTTTAAGAAATTTGGATTTGCATTCATGACCTTCTTTTTGTTTTGTTTTTTTTGTTTGTTTGTTTTTTTTAATAAATTTGAATTATGTCCATTTTTTGGCACGAACAAAAGCAAAAAATAAAGAAAAAGAATATAGCATTTCTCAAAAAGGGATTTTTGATATTGTTTTTACCTTTAGTAGAGGCCAAATTAGCGAAAAAGCTAGCCCGTTGCTCACTTATAAAGCTGAACTCCAAAATGGCCTAAAGTACCTCAGATTAGCCTAAAAACTCCAGTAGATAACAATTTTTAGTATATTGCGAAAATATCAGCTAAATTCCAAATTATCCAAAAAAATTAATTAGAGGTCAAATTAGCCACAAATAAAAATCCAGCTTATTGCTCAGTTACTAACTGAACTCCTAAATAGCCTAAAATCGCTCAGTAAACTAAATTTGTCAAAAAGTTAGCCTGTTTCTAAAATAGAAACCAAATTCTAAATTATTTAAAAAAAAAAAACAAACTTCAGTAGATAATAAATTAGCTGAAAACATCAGCATGCTGCTAAATCATTAGCTAAACCCCAAATTAGCATAAAAGTCGTCACTAAACTGAATTAGTCAAAAATTTATTTTGCTAAAATAGAAGCTAATCTTCAATTTTTTGAAAATTACCAGTTAATTCTTCAGGCAGAGAGCTGCCGATTTTTAGGAGAAATCTTACGACAGACGACCAAACTGCTGCCTACAAAATATCTACAAACACTTGATTTCCAGCGTCTACATCCGTAAATAGTTGCAGTTAATTAATTTGGAGACTTGAAATAAAAAGGTCGGCCGGTATCCTGCAGCGTTGGAATTTGTCACATCGGTAATCTTAGAAGAATTCCTTTTCTGTGACCATGAGGTGCCAGCGTGCAAGTTTTTCCACATTGTTGGCAGGAATCGAACCTTCTTTTTTTCCACGTCTGACACATTTTTCTTTCGGGAGTTTCTCCTTCTTGGCAGAGTCGTCCATCCTCGGCCGGGATCGGACGGAATTCACAGACAGGGATGTCTCGGGTCGAGGTCGAGGTGTCTTTATGTTGGTTTAAATAATGTTTTGTTAGCATAATGCTTTAAATTTAAAGTGGATCTTTCAGAACAGAAACATAATAATAATAAAAGCTACAGCAGGTCATTCCAGGATCTCTATTTTCCTGTCACAAGATTGAAATAAACAATAAAATCACTTCATTTTAAAAGACTGTGATGACTCAAAATGATTTATCATGGATAAAAAATTAAGGAAATGATACGGCTACTTTTAGAATAGAAAAAAATAAAACCATTGATCCCAAAACGTGGAAATTCTGTAGTAAAAACAGCAGAAACACCATTAATACACTAAAAAATTCACAACAAAAAAGTAAGTTTGTGAGGAAATTCAAAGTTTAATATCAAAACTAAAAAAGAAAGCTAAATAAAAAAGTAAGATCTACACACTTGGCTGTGAGGTGAGGTTTAACAGATTAGCTGGGATGCTAGCTAGCGCCAAGTTTCGAATGCAGAATTGAAATATCAGGAAAAACTAACATTTATTGTGTAAAAAACAGAAAATTATTAAGTTGGAATCACAGGACTGACATAAACAAAGTGAGGACCCACTAAAGGAAGAAGTAGGAAGTCCATTTAGCCAATATTTAGCTTAGCATGATTAGCTACTGCCATGATGATGTGTAAAATTGTCTTTAGCGACAAAACAAGGAAAATATATTGGTTTCTTTCTAAAAAAAATAATGTGAAAATCCCACACTGTTTGTTATAGGTTAAGATTTAAAAGTTTATCTGGAATTCTAGCAAACTACGTCTTTATCCTGGGTTTGACAAACTAGACTCAAAATTAGCTTGAGTTTTACACTGAATTATTCAGTAGCGTGACGATGGTGTGTCAAAAAAGGACTTTCAAAAACCCTTTACTGAGAAACAAAGTTTTAACATAAACATATTGAAGATCCACAACAAGAACGGTTAGAATGTCCATCTAGCAAAGTGTTAGCCTAGCATGGCTAGCTACCCCTTTTTTTCCATTAGCGACAAAAAAAGAAACAAGAAAAGTTTCAGATTTTTTTTAAATTAAAATTTGCAAATTCTGCAGGTCTGTTAATGTCCAGATTAGCTAGAATGCTAGCTAGCTAGCTCCTTCCTCATTCTGTGGTTTGCCAAATCAAGAAAATAGCTTGTTTTTCACTCAAAGTTATCCAAAAGGAAGAGCCACTAATGGAGAAACTCCACTAGTGTTAGCTGTTAGCTTAGCATGATTAGCTACCTCCCTGTTCCCAAGTAGAGTTTGCCATTAGCAGAAAACAAATACTAAAAAAAAAAAAAAATACAAGAAATCACAAATCCAAACGTTTTTAGTGGGGTGAGATTAGCTGGAATGCTAGCTAGCTCCTTGTCATTTACCGAAACAAGACGTCTGAAAATAGCTTAGTTTTCACATTAAATTAATCAAGTGTGAGACGATAGCATGTAAAAAGTTTAGTTAAAAAAATCTTTGACGTGAAATCTAAATGCTAACAAACCTAATGAGAAGCCACAAGAACAATAAAAATGCCAACTGTTAAGTTAGCATGGGTAGCTAGCTTGCTATTGCCGGGTAAAATTTGATGTTAATTAAATTAGTCAATTTTCAGTCGATGATGTGTCAAACATTTAGTTAAATTTTTTTTTACTTGGAATCAAAGTACATATTACTAGTGAGAAGCCACACGAACATGGAAAAAGCTATCTTTTAGGTTAGCATGGTTAGCTATCTCGCTGTATGTAGGTAATGTTTGCTGTTAGCTACAGCCAATTAAAAAAAAAAAAAAACTAACACAAATTTAGTTTGAGTTTTGAGTTCCTTAAAAAAATAAGTTTGGTGGGTTCTAGCTTCAAAGATTAGCTAAAATGCTAGCTAGCTCCTTCCTCCGGTTTGCCAAAATAAGACGTCTGAAAATAGTTTTGCTTCATCATTAAGTTAGTCGATTATGAGTCGATGATGTGTCAAATTTTAGTTAAAAATGTTTCACTTTGAATCAAAGTACATATTACTAGTGAGAAGCCACACGAATATGGAAAAAGCTATCTTTTAGGTTAGCATGGTTAGCTATCTCGCTGTATGTAGGTAATGTTTGCTGTTAGCTACAGCCAATTTAAAAAAAAAAAAACTAACACAAATTTAGTTTGAGTTTTGAGTTCCTTAAAAAAATAAGTTTGGTGGGTTCTAGCTTCAAAGATTAGCTAAAATGCTAGCTAGCTCCTTCCTCCTTCCTGTGGTTTGCCAAAATAAGACGTCTGAAAATAGTTTTGCTTCATCAATAAATTAGTCAATTTTGAGTCGATGATGTGTCAAATTTTAGTTAAAAATGTTTCACTTTGAATCAAAGTACATATTACTAGTGAGAAGCCACACGAACATGGAAAAAGCTAACTTTTAGGTTAGCATGGTTAGCTATCTCGCTGTTTCTAGGTAAAGTGTGTTAGCTGCAGCCAATTAAAAAAACACAAATTTAGTTTGAGTTTTAAGTTTGGTGGGTTTGGTGGGTTCTAACTTCAAGGATTAGCTAAAATGCTAGCTAGCTCCTTCCTTATGCTGTGGTTTAGCAAAATAAGACGTGTGAAAATAGCTTGGTTTTCACACTAAAAGAGTGAGTTGTGAGACGACAGACATCTGTGTTTTGTCTCGGTTTCAAAAGGCTTTCACACATATTCCATTCTTTAATAGATTTCATATTTTAGCGACAAGACTATTAAAAAAGAAAGATGCTAACCTAAAAAAAAGGGAGCCAATGTGAACTTTGCCACTCAGGACGACTAATAAACAAAGGGAATAAATCGAGTTTTAATCGCAGAAACAGAAAATTTCAGGAAATACGGGGTTCAAAACCAAAGAGTTGATGGGTTTTTGGAAGACTGTGTCCAAACAGATTGGGCCAAAGTTTAGCGGGTCACAGCAGTCACCGCTGTGGTGGATTCAGTGCTGGTTTGGTTAACGTTGGCTCTATTTTTAGCCTGACATCTGAAGTATCCGTGGAGTTTAAATGTGGGAAAAGCCTGTCCTCCTTCCTCCCCGGGTGTCTGATGTTTCCCAGCAAGCCCCGCCGCGCGTTTGTGTGCGCAGGAGAGCGCGAACCAGTGTGCGGGCGAGCGAGCGCGAGGGGAGTCTGGTTGTGCACATGTGCCGTGTTTGACAGTGTGGGAGAGTTGAACATGTGGGTGTGAGAACGTGTGTGTCGAGCAGAGGTGTGTGTGCGCGCTGTGGGAGGACTTCCTCTGTGGATCCTCTCTGTTTTCTTTTCAAAGAATGACATTCCTGAAGCTGTTTCACTTTTCAGGGCAGGAAGTGGAGAGCGGCCAAAAATGATTAAAACCAGGAACAGTAACGTAATAGTCCGAGTGCCTCTGAAGAGTGTTGACACAGAGTCAAACAGTCGTGAGACATTTTTTAATACATCTAAATGGCTTAAGGTGAAAGCTGGGAACACAGATGGGTGTCACCAGGCGTCCTTTGAAGGACAGAGAGCGCCCCCTGATTTATCCGCTCCCATTTATTCCGCCTGTGTGTTTTAGTTAAAAGTGGCTTCCATTACAGCTCATGTACCAAAAGGTTAGTTTTGGAACCAGAACAGGCAGACAACCCCATGATGTATTGACTTTTAAATGCTGGAGGAAAGTTATTGCCTTCTACTTTTCCTTCGTCACAGGTAATATGGTCCCACGAGCTCCAAAGACTTGCTATTGTATTACATTTCACCAAACTTTCTTGCTCCTATAACACTCCTTAAGTGCCAGAATTATCAACGTATTAAGTTATATTACCAGTTCTCAGGCCAAGCATAACGTTGACATTGGGTGGCTCCGCTGAAGCTCAGTTCTTGTACTCTGGGTAAAGAGCAGGATTTCAATTAGGCGTCCGTGCACTGACACTTGATGGCCTTTGTAAGTGCACGCCTTTTGGGCCCGTTAGGAACAGTTTTTGTAGTTCTCATGCTTCCCTAATACGTACTTGTAACTTTTTAGGTTGTACTTCAAGTGACATTGTTTCATTTGCACTGGCGGCAAATGGTTGACATGTCCAGGGTGGATCTGGACATGTCAACCGACTTGTCCAGGATGTACCCTACCTTCACTCAACAGTTGCTGGGTATGCTTCAGCATCCCTGTGGCCCAGGAAAGGAATCAGCAACATTTGAAGATGAAAGGATGGATGGATGGATTTTAAGGGATAGTTTCTTTTGAGCATTGACGAAAAAAGATGACTTGTCCAGGATGTACCCAACCTTCACCCAACAGTTGCTGGGCATGCTTCAGCATCCCTACGGCCCAGTAAAGAAATCAGCAACATTTGAAGATGAAAGGGTGGGTGGATGGATGGGTGGATGGATGGATGGACTTTATGTGATATTTTCTTATTTGCATTGGGCACAAATGATGACTTGTTCAGGATGTACCCTACCTTCACCCAACAGTAGCTGGGTATGCTTCAGGATCCCTGTGGCCCAGGAAAGGAATCAGCAACATTTGAAGATGAAAGGATGGATGGATGGATGGATGGATGGATGGATGGATGGATGGATGGATGGATTTTAAGGGATAGTTTCTTTTGAGCATTGACGAAAAAAGATAACTTGTCAAGAATGTACCCAACCTTTGCCTAAAATTTGTTGGGTAGGCTCTTGCGTCCCTGTGGCCCCAAAAGGGATTCAGTGAAATCTGAAAAAGGATGGATGGATGGATGGACTTTAGGTGATATTTTCTTATTTCCATTGGCCACAAACGATGACTTGATCAGGATGTACCCTACCTTCGCCCAACATTTGTTGGGTAGGCATTAGCATCTGTGACCCCAAAATGGATTCAGCAAGATGGATGGATGGACAAACGGACTTCAAGTGACAGTTATTAATTTCGACATATGACGTCTTGTCCAGGATCAACCCTACCTTTGCCCAACATTTGTTGGGTAGGCTCTAGCGCCCCCTTTGCCCAAAATTGGAATGTAGCAAGTTTAGAAGATGGATAGATGAACAAATGTCCAGTTTGTCATCTGTAGCCTTAAGGTTTGGCTCTTGATGTACTTTTTGGATTCATGGCCCAACCAATACAAGTCACTGAGAATGGCACGACTATCTTGTTGAGTCCCACGTGAGATGGTTGAAGATAAGTCAATAGTTTGACTTAAGTCAACTTGACTGGTTGGTCTTAATAAGTTAACCAGTTGTGGAGTTCAAGTTATATCTCTTGTAACCAGTCTTGGTTGGGAACCAACTCCTTCTCCAAATTACTTGTTGACCCCTTACCAAGCCTTTGAACTATCTCAAGAGTTGTGGATGAAGGTTCTCATTGCTCCAGGTGACAGAGCCATCTGGACCTAAAGTCTTTTTTATTGAAACATTTGTTAGTGACTCAACTTCAAATTTACCTTTAAAGTTTCTTAAATAGCAATACTCAACCTCACAGTTGAGGTGGTTTTGTTTGGAGCTTTAATACAGAAAACAGAGCTGGTTCCAAATATTGAGGTACCTTCCTTGCATCTAGTGATAGAGAAATTCACTGAAGTGATAAAAAATGTAAATATATTATCCTATAATATATATATTTCTTGGTTTGCAAACTTTTCAGGTAATCAAATTCCCAAATTCCTCTTTTGCTTTCCTGATGACTATGCATTTAAAATAAAACATTTCATTTGGATTAGCGCCAATTTGCAGAAAGTATAAATGAATGCCTAGATTTGAATAGATTGACCACCATTGGCGCAAACGCCAGCGAGACATCACATCATGAAATGTGTTCCACTTATCTAAATTCTTTTGAGGAAACATTGCCTTGAAAGCATGTATGCACAGATGTTTGCATATGGAGGTTCTGATGCGGTGGAGCTGCAGTTCAGACATCCCTGGCTTTGGTACCCTGCGTGTGCAGAGTACATGTGTGGGCCTGCATCTCTGCATGCATAACTAAATGCCTGGATGCATACGTTTCCCAGCTACTAAAGTTTGAATACGTTCTACTTCTCTGACCACATGCAAAAGAAGGAGTCGTGGATACCGGCGCTGGCAAGCGCTACAAGAGCGGGAGGTCGCGGGTCAGAGTTGACGCACCGCATCTGCAGACGTGGATCGGTCCAAGACAAATATGTAAATACACACTATTCGCATGTCTTTAGATTGATCATGTATGTTGGAGAGGTTCACGGGGAGAGAAACGAGAGGAAAAGTCATCCCGGCATCCATCAAGAACTCCCAGCTCACCCACGTCGGTGTCAGTTTTACAAGGCTACGGCGAATCAACAGTAAAAAGATACAGAGGGGTTATTTTTAGACAAAACACGGCCAGCCAACCTCCTCTCGGCAAAGTATTTTTCCTTGAAAAATGCATGAACAGTGGCTGGGACTCAAAATGTGGCACTCATGCATCATTGAAAGGGCCTCAACCCTTCTCATGACTCCAGGTTGGGGTAAGTGCAACCTATCCTTGTTTTCAAAACTCGACCTGGATCACCGTCTCTCACATGTGTGAATTATTGACCAGCGTACATGCTGCCTCATGGTGATCACCCATGTTTTCTCTCTGTTCTTTGTGAATCTTTAACCAGCCACAACAAAATCTTACCGTTTGTTTTCAGTATTTATTCCATTACTTTTCCTTGACATTTTATATCATCTTTTTCTTGACAAGGGCGCAAAACAACCAAACTTTAAAGAAATAAGCAGTTACTGTATTAGCTAGTTAATAAACACTTTATTAACATGAATAAGGGACATTTGTCATCTCTGAGCTAGCTTAAAATTTGCTAAGTGACTGTAAGAAGGAAAATAAGAGGAGCACATTCATTCTAATTCATACCAGAATTCAATTTATTGACTTGTCGGAGTTGAAACATTTTTAGCAAGGGAGTCCGCTTTGGGGACGTTCTCAGTGACTCGGTCAGCAGGTGGAATACAAATCCAAGATGGCTGATCGATGCAAGCATTTTGTCCATTTTCTGGACCTGGTAGGGTCTAGGGTAGCTGGAGACTGTCCTGGCTACTTTAAGACTAGGTCGCCAGCCTGTCGCAGGACCCATGGGGCTGGAAGGGCGGCTCTACTTAAAAAGACACCACTCCATGTAGCAATCAGGCTAAAAACATTAGCTGGTCGCTCCAACTTCAATTCGTTAATTGCGTTTTGGTGTAAACGCAGCTTTCGGCTTTCATATATTTGGGGTAGCTTTGCCAAAGCTACCACCCGGTAGCCAAAGCTGCCACCTGGTAGCTTGGGCAAGATTTGGCAAAGCATTTCCAATCACCAGTACCCATAACTCCCAAATTACAGTAATCAGGGTGGGTAAAATAACTACAAATATCTTAAAATATTAAGAATATAAGAAAATAATTAGGACATATTTAAGAAAGTATTTGTAAAGCATATAAGCATCTTCATTATAATTTAAAGTCATAAGACATCAACAAATGCTAATTCATACTTTTTAAAGCTTAAGGAATGCTAATAAATATCCCTAATTTAGCTTTTAATCTTTAATACATCCCTAAGACATCAATACATTCTAATGTTTGTCTTATAAAAGTTTAACAAATGCTAATAAATGTATTTATAAGCACCATATTAACACTAATAGCTCAAATACTGATATGAATGTCCTTTACAGGCTAAAAAACACATTACTTATGCTTATATAAAATGTAACTTTAATATAAAGTATCATCTTTTGACATGTTACGTTTATTAATGTCTTATAAATGTCCTATGAAGGCTTAGAAATGCATTACCACATTTGTTAATGTCTTGCAACTAGATTTTAGGAAATCCTTTAAGACGTTTTTGTTTTGTTAAAAATGCCAAATTTTGTTATTTGCCTCTTATTAACACCAATAGATTTTTTTAAACATCAAACTGTGCAAAAAAACATGCAAGTGTGATAAAAAAACATGAAAACGACTGGAGAGGGAACCACTGGGATTTGAACCAGGTGTGAAGCAAGCGTGCTGCCCACTGCACCAATGTTCAGCCCATATTAACAAGCAGAGAAATATCTAGCATGTTACAGAAGTGAAAAAGTGCTACGACTTATTTTTAAAGATTTACAAAAGTTTCAAAAATAAGAAAAAAACATTAAAAGAACTTTAAAATTGGAAGATAAACTTCTGCGTCGACGATATTTGATTCATAAATGGTAAATGGTGTATACTTGTATACATGAAGATAAACTTCTACGTCGATGATATTTGATTAATACATATAACTGTATAGAAGATTAGTCTCCTTGCTGCCCTCTCATCATAAGAACCGTCGCTCAGACCCTGACTACCCAACTTCGTCACTGTCACCCCCCCCCCAAATGCCCCCCCCCTCTCCCCTCTGTGGGTAATTGCCGTACTCCTGTCGTCCCGTAGATGCTCAATCCCTCGATCCCTCAACCAATTGGCTCTGACAAGGGGGGAAGCAGTTCCTGTCAAAACTGTTAAAAAGGGAGGTGTGGCGAGGGGGGGGGGGTATCAGATATCCATCAGCTCTTCGCATTAGGCCCCGGCGCTTGATCAAGATGTTCCTCCGCCTCTCCAGAAGTGAAGTTATGACTCTGCGCGATGACTCTGTGCTTCTGGGGCGGGAGGGATGGTGACAGGTAGAGAGCAGGATCGTGCCTGAGGAACATGAATAAGTCAGGCGGGGGGTGGGGGGGGTATTAAATATTCATCCCACCGATATAGCTCTTTGTCACATCCTTTTTAACAACGACGAGGACGAGCAGAGCAGGAGGAGGAGGAGATTGGAGCTTAAACAGAGTGTCGCGCGGCATCAAGTCACGGCTGGGATTTAACCTGAGGGCCGGCGCCGTTTGTTCCAACCGGGGGAGGCGTGTCGACAGCGCTTTCACTTCGGCTTTATCAATGCCGTTGACCAGAGAAGAATGTCAATTCAAAATGTTGTTCAAAGTTTGTCTTTACTTTATAATTTTACTCTGAAAACTGCTGATTCATCATATTTTCTATAATGTACATCGTCAATAAATGGTTCATTTAGTAACTTATACCACTGAACACTAAGCAAACCAAAAGACTCAGAGATAAATTCACCCAATCAGACTTTAACTGTGTTCTCAGTGACTTTAGAACTTGTTTGTAAGAAGCTACACGTTAGCCATGCTAGCGTATTCACAATTCCTGTAACTCCCCTTACCTTACTATGCTAACTCCAAACCTTGTTAGTAACACCCTAAAAACAAAAATAAATAAATAAATAACAGACATGCAACATCTTACATGTAACACCCAACTTTGTCTGTAACTCCCCAATCAGACTTTACCCAGCTACATATTAGCCACAGTGAAAGAGTTAGCCACGTTAGCATACTCATAGCACAGTACCCATAACTCCTAATCTTGTTCGTAAAAAGTAAAAAAAAAACAGACTGATACCACTAAAAGAAGCTTTACTTCTTCCAACTCTGATGGCTAACACACCAAAAAAGAAAATGTTAACCAAACGAAGAAGCGTTAGCCATGTTAGCATATTTATAATATCTGTAACTCCCATCCTTGTTTGCATCAGTCATACTTTTTTAACTACCTTAACGGTAATTCTGGAAAGTGTTTGCGTCATGCTACATGTTAGCCATGTTAGAAGCGCAATCAACATTAGCGTATTCACAAGATCTGTAATCTTGTTGGCTAACTCATTCATGAAAGAAAAAGAACAGACGCCGCTACATGTTAGCTATGTGAAGAAGCGTTAGCCATGTTAGCGTATTCACAATATCCGTAACTCCCAACCTTGTTTACAACACAACCAGTCAGATTTTATTAACTTCCTTTACAGAAATTACAGAAGTTGTTTGTAGCATGCTACATGTTAGCCATGTTAGAAGCATAAACAACGTTAGCATATTCCAAATACTTGTAACTCCAAACTTTGCTTGTAAGAGAAGCAAAAAAAATAGACTGGAAAAAAATAAGTTTTTTTTACTATAATAACTCTTAGTCTTGTTTGTAGGTGGATTTTAAAAAATATAATTTTTTTACTGCTACGTGTTAGCCGCGTTAGCATGTTGACAAACCAAACATGACAGCAGATTGCGCCTATATCTCTTTAATCGCTTGCGTTAACACATTTGTTTGATTTTAAAACAATAACTAATTAATTCGACTCCATAAATCGACCATCTTCCACCGGTTCAGGCTCCCACAGTATGCGTTAATTTCTGATAACGCGCACTTTGTCGTGCATTATCCAGCTTATATAATACTATGGTTGTTTGCAAAATAAATACATTTTCAATCAATTTTTTGTACTCAGTTCTTTTTTAGGTGTAGATCACTTCTTCACAAAAGGTGGACTCTTTGATAGGTAATGCGGCCTGTTGCCATGGTAACAGTGTCGCTGAGTCGAAGTAATATTTATCCTCTTTTTGTTTAAAAAACCGCATGTCGTACTACAACATTTACTTTGTTAAACATTTTGATTAATCTTTTTACTGTATTGACAGCACTTACATATATAAAATAAAATATATTTCCCGCTTAAATATATTTAACTTTGGAATAAGATTAAAATTGCACCTCTTGGAATCCGCCCCCTAGTGGTTTTTAAAGGAACAGCAACATTTGGTTATAGTATTGTGTTCTAGAATACAAGATGGGGGTTTGTTTGGAAAAAAAAAAAAAACTTTAAGGAATCGGACGAATGACTTGAATCTGAAATAAAAACACTTTTTAAAAATAATTTATGTACGCCAACAAATGTAAAGGTTTTGTTTGAGTTCAAAACTTAAAAAAGATGGATTAGTGTCCTTTAGGATCGTCTGTTTAAATATACAGCTAAACTTTACAAGTAGGAAGAGATCAAAAGGGGGGAAGAATATTAAAAATATTTTTGGATAATATTTTAATCACACATGGGGGTTTCCACGGCAACACCATGCCTGGATCATGCTTTCTGTCATTCCCGAACGCCGACGTTAACGAAGCGAGTCGCCGAGAGTTTGAAAACATGTGAATCTTTTTGTACCTTAATGACAGAAATGCTGAAGCAAAACAAAAATACAAATTGCCTCCTCGCGCCCGCAATCTGTTGTGCTTGACAAGTTTTGCGTTTTAGGCGGGAGGCAGGAGCGTGCACTGGCACGTCGCCCAGGAAGCTGCTGACCGAAGCAGTCACACCGCGCGGGGAAGCAGCCGAGTTCAGCAGCTTCAGCTGGTGACTTGGTGACACAGACGAGGACGTTTCTGCTGAAGTTAAAGCCAACTTCTGGATTTGTTTTCAGCGTGGACCAAAAGAGGTTTTCCACGAGTTGGGAAGCTTAGGGGCTAAATCAAAAAGTAAACACGGGGAGGGGAGACGGGGGGCTCATAATGCTCGCTGTAAATCCTAAAATCAAAACTCAGCATCCTTTGGTTCTAAATGCACCGCTGTCATAAAAGCATTTCCATCGACAAATGAGTCTGCGGGAAAGGTCAATAGTTAATTGAATAATCTATCACCTTGGGATGGACAGAGCGAACCACGCCATGCAATCAATGACGGGCGCATTAAAAGGTCAGCCGCAGACTTCCGTGATAAGTCACCTGCTTAATGTTTGGCTTTGGTTGCAAACAGCTCGAGGGTTCGAGTCCGGCCAGGAAGCGGGAACTCTCAGGTGTAGCGACCGTAGGCCCAGACTTCCTTTTAGATCTGTTGAGTTTTTTCAGCAATCGTCATGGCGTGGAGGTGGACCAGTCACCTTCCAGGCGAAGGGTTGATGGTTCGATTGATGGTTCGATTGATGGTTCGATTCCCGACTGACAAAGTCCTTGAACTGTTCGTTTAAGGTAATTGTGAGTTTGTGTAAACTGAAAAAGTGAAATTTTAGATTAAAAAAAATTGTAATTTTGCATATAAGTTTACTTTTTGCATTTGTATTAAATTCATATTTTGAGTTGATGTTAATTCACTTAGAAAAAAATAATAATAATTTGATATAAACTGATCATTTCAAACGTAGATTTTTGTTTTTTTCACTTTTTTCAGTGTAACAGAAGAAGAGCTTACCAACTGAAAATGAAATAGATCCAAATGAAATAAAATTTCCAGACATAAATCATCTACATTTTTTAATATTTGTCAGTCCTTTAAATAAAAATTGAAAAAAATAAAAATAAAAAAAGAACAAAGCCATTATCATTAGAGAATATTCTTGCAAACCCACCAATATGATCAAGAACTCAACAAGGACCTACCTAGAAGTTCATACAAAAGCTTCCTGTCAAGTTTCATCCGAAATTCTTCTGTGAAATCAAAGGAAATGAGATCAAAGGAACTAAAGCCATAATCCAAAAAGATTAAATAAGGAGCTAAATCAGCAGATGACTTCACAAACCCACTAAAATGACCAATAACTCAACAAGGACTCCTCTTGGACGTCATTTTTGAAGCTGCTATTCTGAAACTTTTGCATTTCTCTTTTTTCTCAATTCCCTCCAAAAAAGATCAAAGCCATTTTCTGCAAATGGGAAATAAAAATAGAACTAATAAGAAGAGAACCCTCAGAACTCTCTAAAATGATCCATAACTCAAAGACACACCAAGAAGTTCATAATAATAACTTCATGTCATGTATCATCTGAAATGACCAGTCGTTTCATTTTTGTTTATTTAAGGAACAAAAAAAGATCAAAGCTATTGTCCCAAAACAGGAGAAAAACTATAAATCAGAAAATCAGAGGAGACCCTTCCAGTCCCGGACATGACCAATGACTCGACAAGAACCGTCTAAGAGGTCATGGGAAACAAAAAAAAAAATCTGCATTTCTAAGCTTATAAATTTCCCGCCAAAATACATCAAAGCCAATTTTTTGGCGGGAAAAAAACAACAAAAGACAACGTTGAAAAACAACCATTAAAACCCACTAAAATGACAAATAACTCAAAAAGGACCCATCTAGATTATTCTAAAACTTCATCGCCTAAAATGTTTGCATTTCTGTTTTTCTAAATTCCCCCAAAAAAAGATCAAAGCCATTCTACACAAATGGTATAGAACAATACAAGCAAAAATAAATAAATAAAATAAAATTAGACAACCTTCAAAACTTTCTAAAATAAAAATGTATTAGATAGCTCCATGTCACGTGTCATCTGATTATTTTTAACTTTTTTTATTGTTTAAAAAATATCAAAGCTATTATCCAAATATAAATATATACAAATATCATAAATCAAAGGAGACCCTTCCTATCCAAATACCATGACAAATAAGTTAAGGAAACACATTCATGTAACTTTTTTCTGTTATTGATCTGAAATTTTTGCATTTTCAGGCCATTAAATTTCCTTCCGAAAAAGATCAAAGCGATTATCCACAAATGAAAAAAAAACTAAATCAGAAAAGAAATTCACAAATCCACCAAAACTGCCAAAAACCTCAAAAGAAGGAAAAAAAAAAAAAAAGTGTCCGTCCAGGCGGTCGTAATAAAAGCTTGTTTTGCATCACTGGAAATAGTGACAATTTTTTTAACAGTTATACAAATTCAAAGAAAAAAGATCAAAGCAATGTCCAAAAATAATAGAAAACACAACCAACTCACTAAGATGAGCAAAATGACAACTCAATCAGGACCATTTTAGGAGGTTAAAAAAATAAAATTCGCTTTTTAATATTTTTTATTAGACATTGTTGCGTTTATGAGTCGTTTGTATCAATTACATTATTCCCCATTCAATAAATAAAGAAATAAATAAATAAATAAGCATACATTTTTAAAAATCTAATGTCTCCTCATGGAGGATTCGTCCAGAGGGGTCATACATTGAAATATTCATTTTCTGGTTCTATTGGCAGTCAGTCACACGATTTCTGGAAAAATGAAAGCAGTTGAGCATGGCGGTGGTAGTATGATGGGGAGATCCTGCTTTGTTGCACCAATAATAAAACCAGGATTTTCACCTTTTATTCAAAAACATCTTTTAGACAGGTACAGAACAGTCATGGAAATGGAGTGGATGAGCAAGATTACCTCTTTTGTGGGCGAGGTTTAGCATTCAGGTCAGGAATTTAGCTAAACCGTGATGCTAGCTCAAGAGGTTAAATCAATGATTAAGAAATTATTTATTTTATTTACCAACTTCAAGCAATTCTGCAAATAAAAAAGGAAAAAAAAATCCCTCAAACTCCAAGATTTGTTAACAATATGTTAAAACATTTGGCTAAGCTAACAAATGCTAATAATTAGCTTATCAAGTTTGCAAAAGAAATAAATAAATAAAAATAAAATTGCTTTTTGAACATTAAAATTAAGGCATTAAAATAAATACCCATTGAATTATTAAAATAAATAAGCTAGACATAGGCATTGAGAAAATATATTGACTTTTAAAGACAAAAAAAAGGTTAGCATTAGCATGCGACCGAAACGCTGCATCTTCTTCATTTAAATGTGTCCAACCCTTAATTATAGACACACGATGACAATGTGGAACTATTTATTCATCCACTTTTGCAGAAAGGTAAAGTTGGAAGCAAAGGAAGGTCTGTTAACAGACGAGTCTACAAAACAAGAAAAAAAAAAACAATAATTATGCAAATCTCCAGCAGAATAATTATGGATGTATTCATTATTTATAGGTTTGGTTTTTGCTTCGTGCTATCATAAACTAACTGAGCTGCGACTTTCCCCTTTAATTGTGTGTACATAGAATTATGTCATTTATTTCAACCACTGCGGGCGCCGTTTCATTATGACCACGGGGAAGAAAGCCGGTGATTGCCAATTTGGTTTCTGTGGGAAACTTCATATTTTCTTTACTTTCGTTTGCATACATTTGTTGTTGCTTGGCGGGGACCGTTACATTATGAAATGGCTGTTTGAGCTGATGTAATGATGGCGCCCTACCGTGGAAAATCTCATTGATGTAATCAGCGAGCGGCACAAAGCCGTCGTTTCTCCGCAGTGATTGGACGTGGTGTCGCACTCGCCCGTTTGCCCCGTAATTAGTCTTTGTTTAAAGTTGCTGCGGCGGCTTGGTTGCACTTTTCAAAACACACTCTGCAGTTTTAGCAGATTTCATGGTCGTCACCTGTTTGGGGCTACGGTAACCCTGGAGTGCCAAAAACAAAAATAGAAGTCTTTGAAAGAAAATTATTTGAAAAAGTTTCTTGAAATACAAAAACTAAGAGTTTGTGTTAGAAAACTGTAAATTTTAGGAAAAAAATAAAAATTTTAAAAATAGATATTACAAAAGTACTGCGTCATTATATGATAAACTTCTTTTTGTATATGCATTTTTTATTTAAACGTGATTTTTACTACATTTATTTTATTTCTAAACAACAAATTAAAGTATTTTTAAACATTTTTTATGTTTTTAAAATGTTTTTTTTTGTAAATATTTTTTACATTTTATACATGTATTAGCCTTTTCTAAATTTGTAAAATGTTTTTCTTTTAATTTTTTTGAAGTGTTATACATTTTTTGTACTTTTTTCTGTAAAATATAATTTTTATAAATATTTTGTTAAGTTCTATACATGTTTTAACATTTTTCACATTTGTAAAATGTCATTTTCTTTTGTATATTTTTGTATAGTAATTTTACTTATTTTTTTACTTCTTTTAGGTAACATCTGTGTCTTTTAATAAATAAAGAAAATGTATTAAATTAAACATTTTATTTGTTTTGCTGAATTTCATGAATGCGAACTATTTAATATTTTTTAGAGAAGTTTTACAATTTTACAAAGTGTGACATTTTACTACACCATGTAATAGATTCTTTATTTTTTACTTTTATATGTGTATATTTTTTTAAATACTATTGATCCGTCATATATTTTACCCTGATATGGTTTGAAGCCTAAATTATTAAATTTTTTTAAATTGTAAGGGAATTTTAAAACCCCTGTTTTTCAAATAGTAAATGGCGTATACTTATATATATATACTTGCGTAGTAAAAAAAAAAAAAAAAAGTGTTTTTTATTTTCATGGTTTTATTCTTTTAATTTTTTCATTGTTTAATTGTTATTATTTGACTTTTTTTCGGATTGATGACAATTAAAGCAAAACGTTGGCGACAGTTGTGTTTTTTTCCTCCCCAAAAGAGCAGCAACAATCTTACCCAGAATGCACCGTGGTGTTTACACCCGTTAATATTACGGTAAAGGGTTTCTTCAGTCGTCCTTCTGGTAGAACCTCAACAACCTTTTCACTCGTCAGTGTTCGTTTGCCTCGTGACGCCTCTGTAGATTTTTTAGAGAATCAAATCTTTCAGATTTTCAAGCAGACGTGGTGAAAGCTTCTTTCATTTTACTATATTCTAAGATTTAAAAAAATCACATCTTCTTAAAAGTTTCTCAAACTTCTCGTCTGTTTTCGCCGGCCAACAGTCAGGAAATCCCCCAATCGCTGAATTCTCCGATAAGGCGCGGACGCTCGTCACAGACGAGTCTTTAGTGTTTTTTTCCTGCGTCTCTCTTGTGTTTTGAAGTCGGACCTCTTCACATTGATCCTCTGTGGCGTTTGTTTGTCATCTGGTGAACCATCACTGTCAAAGCCGGAGCCGCTCCGCTCCCGACGCTCATCCCAGCGAGGGCTTAGACATTCAATTAGGCACGGTTAAGGCACCGCCGCCGCCGCCGCTGTGCTGGTTCTAAATCAACGTCCCGCTTATCTCTACGGCTGAGCCCTCTGTTGAGACACACACAAAAAAGATAAAGTTTGGGTCCAAACGTCGACTTTCTCGGATATTTCAACGGATACGTCGTGTCACGCTTGTCACCGGGACATGCGGCCAATCCCAGAGCTCCAATTACGACCGCCGTTTCTGTGGTACCTCAGGTGCCACTCAAAGGGAGAATCTTGGGACGAACAAGTCCTGATTGTGTCCCTTTTCTGAAAATGTCCATAACTCAATAGAAACTTGGCCGAACCCCTCGGCACGCCGTCACCTCCTTGAATCCGAGACGTGGTCTGCTTCCCATCCAGGAGATTCCCTCTCAGGAGAAGTTCCACCTCGCAGAGGATCCGCTCCTACCTGGACGTGGTTTCTGACGCATTGCCAGGCGAGGTTATTGGCACAACATCGAATTGGAGCCGGCGTTGACTCCCGTGGCCAAAGGGTTGACGGATGGCGCGCTAAACCCTTTTAATAGCCGCTAATCAATCCCACCTGTCACCGATGAAGCCGTAGGCGGCAGTTTTCCAAGGAGGATGGTTTTTGTCAACCAAAGAAAGACCATTGAAGTTGTTGTCAGCGAGCTTTGATACGATAAATAGCTGACATAGCTCTGGCGAGATCTGGTTCTCATCTGAATCCCTTATCTAGACCTGCAGATCGTCTACTGGTCTCTAGCACATGGATCATAGAGAGTTACTTTAAACTCTACTTTAAAGAGCCAATTTGTCTTTTTAACTGTTTGAGATCCAATCCAAGTGAACTTACTATTACAAAGATTACAAAGACTTGTTATTGTTGAATTGTCGCAAACTTTTTTTTTCGCATTCAACTCGACCTCTGAGGTAGCGGTGAACCAATTGGTGGTTTAACTGGAAGATCCAACCCTTTATGTCTCTGGGAACACCCAAATAACACCCACTAGTGCTGGGAGAATCAGTCAAATATATCGATAATATCGATCTCAAGTTGGTAAAAATATTGGGAGTAGGCCGCCATTTTGAATTTTTAAAAAAAATTAGTTTCAGCAACAAATTAAAACTCCTCCAAGGAATTTTGATCAATCACCTCTTAACTGCTGAGGCAACATTAGATAACTACTGGGAAAGAAAAGTTGGAATTCGAATTTATAGGTTCTGAACGACGTTAGCATGCAAAGCTAGCCAAAGTGGCATTCCCCTGTTGCTCACCCATTCGTTACTGGAGTATTATGAAAATGTAATAATTGAATCGGAGAACAAAACAATTAGAAAATATTCCAAATGTGGGCGTGGCCAACAAAAAAAACCTCCGTTGCTATGGAGATCCAAAAATTTCCATTCATCGATTCTTCTAAAAACAACATAGACCTGTTAGTCGTCCCCAGGTGACCAAAAAATCAAATGGTTGCTATGGAGACAAAACCAACAGGGAAGCCGCCATTTTGAAAAACGCGTTTTTTTTCCCCTATGAGCTTGTCATACGACACCATTTGTCCTGTTAATTCAGATTCAACTTGTTTTAAATATTAAATCCTATTTTTTCAAAGGGTTATATTTTCTAAAATTAAAAGTAAGTGGCTTGTTTTTCGATCAAAAATATAGATAATAACGATCTCAAGTTTGAATAGGATCGATACATACCCAAAAATATCGATATTTCTACTATCGTTTGACACTTTTCTGTATCTGCAAAAAGGATGCTGCCTCGCCCCTCCTACTAGTCCTGTGAGATCTCAGTAGTTAATTTCACATTCACCACATTTACAAAAAATATCAATATTGGTAACATTGATCGGTATCGGATCGGTACCCAAATGCTCAGTATTAGTGATGGGAATTATGATTCCTTTTACTGACTCGAGTTTTAATGAGTCACTCACCAAAGTGAATCGATTCATTTGAGTCATTTGAATCATTGAGTCACTTGCCCAGAGAGTCCAAAGTAAAACACGCCACGTCCAATTTATTCATATTACTAAATTAATTATGAAAATAATTAAAACAAATCATTGCGTTGTGGGACACAAAGAAAACTTATTATTTAAAATGTTAAAAAAAAAGTTTTTTCAATGTATGTAAACTAAGTTTCTGGAAAAAAGAAAGGGAAAAAAAATAAAGTACAAACAAGTGAACATATTTTTATAACAAGCTAAATAAAGAGCAGAAATCAACTGAGTTTCTGTTAGTTTTGTAGTTAATTACATTATTGGAGAAAAAATTAGCAAGTTGGATACCAAAGTCAGTTTAAATTTTTAAAAAGTGGTGGAATTGATTAATATTCTTTTATTTGCTTTTCAAGACATAAAATGAAAAATGAATTTAATAATGTGGCAGCAGTTCGTCAGGGCAGAGAAGCAGCTGAGCAGAGGAAGCAGCTCCTCCCCGTCAAACAGGCTGATAAACTAAAGCTAAGCTAAGCTAAGCTAAGCTAAAGCTAACGCTCCAGCACAATGGATTCCTACAAGCTTCAGAGCGAGGCAGAGCTGCTGAGTTTTTTTCAAACGATTCACCTCCAAACGAGGCGAACTGCTCTGTGATTGGTCAGAGATATGAGTACTGACTCGATACAGTCCAAAATGAGATCTCTTCAGTGAGCTCTGAGTCCTGAACGAATCATAGCTGCTCCTCCATGTGTCCTGACTCGTGATTCAGCTCGGAGCGAGGCGCTGTTCGGGCTTCCGGTGAGCTCTGAGTCCTGAATCATGAGTCATCGCTCATTTGATTCAGCTCGAAACGAGGTGAATCAAATGAATCAACTGAATCATATGAGTGGTGACTCGAACACCTGCATTCATCCCGGACTCAGAGAGCAGCTCGCACTCACAACAGCACCTCCGCGAGGGGAGGGGTATGGGAGTGGCCAATAGATCCTCCGGTTGGGAGGGGGAGCAGATTCTCTGGTTGGGAGGGGCCAGGGAGCAGATTCTCCCAAAGGGAGGGGTGACTGAGGAGCAGCAAGTGTTGTCTGTAGAAGAGCGGTGAGCACAGACAGAGCGAAACCAGCGATTCTGTCGTGTTTCAGCTTTGTCTCTGAGGTTTTTAGTACTTCTCACAGCGAAGAGAATTAGTGGAAGGAAGTGAGTCAATTAATGAGTCAGTGGGGAAGATGACTCATGATTCTCGAGTCAGTAAAGTGACTCGCGAGTTTTGAACGATTCGTTCACGACTCGCACATCACTACTCAGTATCGCCCAGCCTTAACAGACACTCTTTAAGCTACCGTAACTCTGTGACCGTTTGTCCCAATTCATGTCGAAATCAACCGATCTACATGGAGTGCATAATCCATTCAGTCACATATCAGTGCAAAAATGTGTTTTTCTGCGTCTTGGAATCCCCTGGAGTTACGCTAATTGAGTTATCGGTTGAAGAGTCGCAAGAATGTAGACACTGGAGCTAAAGCTGAACATCAGGCAGGAAAGCAACAATTCAAACAACTGAATCGTGGGCTGGACAAAACAAGTCGATATAGGTCATGACTATTGCCTCCAACTTCTTCAGCATCACTAGAAAGTTACTTGGGAAGATTTTTAGCTTTAAAATTAGTAGATGTCGTTAGCATGGCGAGTTAGCAGAAGTGGCATTCCCTTGTTGTTTGCACATGTTTTCACCAGTACATTGTGTAAAATGTATTACATGAATCCCTGGTTCAAGCTAAGCGAAACGATATGACACACGATATGAACACATTAAGAATGTGGGCGTGGCCAACAAAAAACCTCCGTTGCTATGGAGATCTAAAAACGTACTTTTGTTGATTCTTCTGAAAATTACATAGACGTGTCCGTGACCCCCAGGTGACCAAAAAATATTATAGTTGCTATGGAGATAAAACCAACAGAAAAGCCGCCATTTTGAAAAAAACTTTTTTTCATGAATTTATCATTCAAACCTTTAGTTAATTTGGATTTAACTTGTTTTAAATATTTAATCCTATTTTGCAAATTGTCTAAAATTAAAAGTAAGTGGTTTCCTTTTCTTGGAGTAGAACCTGTTTTAAAGCTGCTGGTACATCGCAGATTTGAGTCATATTTTTGCGTACAATTTTCCAATTCCAGACCAAAACCATACACCACCAACCCAAACACAAAAAGTTTGTCTCCAAGAAGGAAACCTTATGTTTTATGTGATAGAAGTGGAAAATATGGATGATGAAGTGTCTCTGGTGAGATTTATATCTACGTTTAGCCAATATAAGACACTAAAAGCCATAAAACTCCATTGCCATCCATCTGCGTTGAGTTGGAGTCCATTTAAAGCCGCCGTCAACCAGGAGGGCGTGATAAACGGTTATGACAGCTCATCGCATCACTCCCCCACTTGAACCATCACTTCCTGTCGTTCCGTTTGTCAATATTTCCCCTCCGCGGCGGACCAGGATGCATTGCATTGACATCGTCCGCGTTTCCGGCGACCCCTCGATGCCACATCTCCACCTCTGACGATACTTTTTTCCCTTCCTCACACCTCTACATCTTTATCCGCCACGTTTCCTGTCCCCGCGGGGCGAAAAAAAAAAAGGTGTAAAGAACAGGCGGCAAAAACAATCACTAAAAGAGATACAGAGGTTGATTTCATCCATCTTGTACCCTGAAGTAAATCTTTTGGGGGGCGAGCGGAGATCTACGCTCTATTTCTGAATTGCCTCGGAGCTCATCCATAACGGCTTCGCGGAGCCCCCCCTCCCCCGGGCGCGCCAAGGGGGCCGCCCGCGGCCAACGGCGGGGAATTGAATGAGGCGAAGGTAGACAGAAATGTCTCCTTGGAGGTCACGCCGGCAAAATTGAAAGTCTCAGGTATAGTGGGGGCGAGAGAATTTCCATTTACCCGCGACACCCTCCCTCCTTAGCGCCTTGTTCTTGGACGGGAGGGGCGGGGATGAGTCGGTACGCTTTATAGACACAAATAATCGTAAATTGGGAATGTCACCTTTAAGCCGGGGCATTTTTATGATTGTTAGTGGTGCTGTTGAGTGGGTTTGATGTTTTATTCTCTCCGGGACGAACACCGACGCCCACCTTTAGACCGCCGCCACTCGACGGGGGAGGGGGACTTTAAGCTAACTTTTTCCTTGGGAAGCCAATATATCTGAGTGAGTGATTGCAGATGGCACGCTTTAAAATATCTATTAACTCTGCTGGATGTTTCTTTTCTTACCACAGGAGTTTACTGCCGTCTGTGGGCCAGTCAATCCCGTCCTACCGGAGGACCTGGCCTTCGCCAGAACAGGTGTAAGCTCTTTATTTACGGCCATTATTCGGATGTTACAAACACTCCTGTCTGGTTTATGGCGGCGACTTTATAGATCTTCCCTTTCCGCTGGAATATTAACCGCCTCCCCATGATTCAGTGTGAAGGCGACTCCTGGGAGCTGTGGAGTCTGACGGGCGGGCGGGTACAGGTACTCATCTAATTGAAGTCCCCGGGGGACCCCACGCCATCGCATGTATAAATCGGAGGAGAAAACATATTGACGGAAGTCTTAGTCGTCTGATGGACGGACGGACGCTAAGCAACATCATTTCCCATTCTAGACTGTGTGGCAAACTTGGGAGGGCGGCGGGGGGGTGGAAATGGACAAAACAAAAGTATATTTAAATTAGATTTGCAACACTTGACTGACTCGCGCGCGGAAGCCAGCCGGAGACCTGTTTATTCCCCCCTCTGTATCGCATTATATGCGAGTGCCTTTGCAAATTAACGAAGCAGGCCCTCTGTATTTTCGGCTCGGCGTTAATTGCGAGAAATAATATTAAGGACGTGCGATTCTTATGCCTGAGCATATTGCGTTATAATAAGTTCAGGAACATTACCAGGGAACACAGCTTATTAAAGAGAGGCAAGGTAGAGGCTGGATAGAGATAGATTTAACTGTAATATACCTAATCCTGAATATATTATACATTTGCATGCAAAACCTTAGACAAGATTGGAATATTAATTGAAATATGCAGATGATGTATAGGGTTGTAATTATTGCTGATTTTGAAGTATAATTGGATAAAAACTTTTTGCAGTCCTGGACTGTAAAGACAAAAAAAAAAATGTTTCCACACACCTTGTACACAGCAAAAATGATGTTAAGTTTTCCAAAAACTGATGAGAAAACCATTGAAATAATCAATGGGGTCAAAATCTTATCTGGCTACAAGAAAAAACATTTTTTTTCCTTTTTAAAATCCACCAACAAAGCAAGACACACATGTCGGGGATATTCAAACAAAATTTTGAAATTATTATGGGATGGCAAGAAGACTTACAGCTTAGAGGCCATTTTTTAAAAATTGTGAAATTTAGTAATTTTCGCAATTTTTCAAAATATGGTTAAAATACAAAATTTCCCACCTAAGTCTACAATCCGCTACTGAAATTTCATTGACCTTTGACCTCAAGAAAAGTCCACCATGGTTAATCTAAAAAAGGGATTTCAATCTGTTGCCTCCAACTTCTTGAGAGTCACTAAGAAGCTACGTTGGAAACATTTTGGTTTTAAAGTTTGTCCATTTTTAACAGCGTTAGCATGGAACGCTAGCAAAAAAGCTAAAGTGGCTGAATATTGTGAAAAAAATGTCTTACATGAATCCCTGGCTCAAGCCGATCGAAACGATATGACACACGATGTGAACGTATTAGGAATGTGGTCGTGAGTAACAAAAACCCTTTGTTGCTAAGGAAACCAAAAAAATTACTTTTGCCGATTCTTCTAAAAATGGCACGGAACCTTTCGTCCCCCCTAGACGACCAAAAAATTAAATGGTTGCTATGGAGTTATAATCAACAGTAAGCAGCCATTTTGAAAAAACTTTGGATTTTTTTCATGAATTTGTCACTTTAGATTTGTGTAGGATGGGTGCAAAGGGAGAGTGAAGGGTGTGTAGCAGATAATCAGCCAGTGAGGGTGAGTTAATAGAGGATTGCTAAGGAGGGCGAGGGTATCAACTTTAATTCGTGTTTTTCATTCCAGTGTACTTTGACAGATTTTTGGCAAAAAGGATGTTTTTGTAAGGGAGGGTTAAAAGGTTTCACCAAGGCAATGGCAATGTTGGTGATGGGTGGGGCGGCGGGGGTGGGGGGGTTCATTAACCATTGAGGTTAAATGAAGACAAAAAACCCCACAAATGAGACGTTTAAGCAACCTGACTAATTATGCATACTTCCTTCATTTCCACCGCTTCCATTTCACAAGGTAACAACAGGGCGAGAGCAGAAAATTGTCAACAAATGCTAAAAACAACTCTTTCCCCTTCCATGTCAGCGAGTGCAAATTGAATACATTATCATGGTGGGACTTTGACACAGCTTTTCTGAGCTCCGTCTGAACTAAACCCATTGAAGAAATGGGGAATAATTGGTGGAAAAGTTTTTTTTTTTAAAGACATTAAAGACCCACTGCGAAAAAAAAAAAAAAAAAAAAAAAACTGTGGGTTTTTGATGTTCTTGTGTCATTTGTCGGAGTATGGAAGACACCGGTGTATTTTTACTGTAGCAGTAGTTTAGGGGCATGAGGGGTTGTGAGATAGAGGACTGTAAACAGAGATCTCTCAGCAATAGATTCTTGGATTCCCGCCCACACCTCAGAGGTGAACTTTTAATATAAAAACCATCAGGAATGATCGGATTGGGTCTTTAAACTCCTAACCTACTGGCGCTGATCTCCGTGCAGGTGTTACCGTCGACGCCTCGGAGAACACGGCGGGTCGCGTGTAGAGTCGGCCGACCCCTCCACCTGCTTCATCTCCCGCTAACGGCTCCAAACACGCTCCTTTCTCCTCCCGCCTGTCTTCTGTCTGCTCTCCGCCAAATTTTCATGAGTCATGACAGGCAGGTTGGCGTTAACGTGACCCCCCTCTACCTCCCCCCTCTCTGCGTCTCGAGCTGCTGAGCACCCCCGCCCCCTCCCCCCCTCGCCTGCCTCTCCCTGTCACACATAGAGAACGGGGAGAGGACCTCCGCTAACTCCTGTCAGAGCTGTCACGCACTCTGCTGCCGACTCAGTTTTGACAAGCGGTTGGTTAAAATACCCACCGAGACCTGCCGCCCGTCCACGCCGCCACCTCCCCCCCCTTCTCTTTCCCAGCCATCATTACCTTATCTTACATGCTGATTTGACTTATTTCACTAAAACTTCAAGCATAGCTCCAGACAGAGGCTTTATGGGCTTTGAAGCATCAGAAAATGGAATTAAAAGCCCCGATTGCAGCTCTAGGACCTTTGTAGCGTCCCCACCTCCATCCATACATCCACTCCTGGCTGCGGATGATAAGGATGAAGAGATCGCCACAGGACGGAGACTTAAGTGGCGTTGGACTCAACTTCACTGATATTGATATGCAAGGTGACACTCATGGACGGTACATACATCTACATGTGAACTGTACGTACATCTATACACAGTGACGCAACGTACATCTATACACAGTTACACTATGAACATCTATACACAGTACGTCCATACGCTGTTAAGCTACTTACATTCATACACAGTTACACTACGTCCATTTATACAGTTACACTACGAAGATCTATACACAGTTACACTATACACAGTTTTATGCTACCTACACCTATACACAGTTACACTAGGAACATCCATACACAGTTACGCTACATACATCTATAGACAGTTGCGCAATGTATATCAATACACAGTAACTCTACCTACCAACATCTATACGCAGTTAAGCTACGCATAATTATACAGTGTTATGGTACATCCATCCTTACACTGTCACGCTGCGTACATCAATACACAGTCACTAAATGTACATCTATGCACAGTTATGCTACGTACAACTATACATAGTTACGCAACATACATCTGTACACAGTTACACTACAAACATCGATAAACAATATGACTACCGTATTTTTCGGACTATAAGTCGCACCGGAGTATAAGTCGCAGGGGCCAAAAAATGCATAATGAAGAAGAAAAAACCATACATAAGTCGCACTGGAGTATAAGTCGCATTTTTTTCAAGTAATTTATTTTACAAACTGGTTGAAAAAAACGATATTACATCATCCTGGAAGGTAAGTTATAACATTCATAAGTGAATAGAAAACAGGCTGAATATGTGTCAACACATATTCACACATTAGCATCATGAAAAAAACGAAAAGGTGTAGCATTTATATAACATAACAGTTTTATTTAACTATAGCCTCAAGAACTCATCAACTTTGTATCTTTACTGTAATTAATTGCACGCAATCTCACTCCATATCACTAAATCCGTTAAATTCTTCGTCCTCTGTGTCACGTCTGAATAACTAAAGTAAATAAAGTAATTGCATAGATCACCATAAGAGGGCACTCTAGACTTACGGTCCATATCTCATCATTAAAAATTCGTATATAAGTCGCACTGGAGTATAAGTCGCAGGGACATTCAATCTATGAAAAAAACGCGACTTATAGTCCGGAAAATACGGTACATACATCTATAAACAGTTACCCTACGTACAACTATATAAAGTTACACTACGTACAGCTATACAAAGTTACACTATGTACAACTATACACAGTTACGCTGTGTACATCTATATACAGTTACGCTACATACATCTATAAACAATATGACTACATACATCTATACACAGTTACGCTACGTACAAATATACAAAGTTACACTACGTACAACTACACACAGTTACGCTGCGTACAACTATACAGTTACACTACGTACAGCTATACAAAGTTACACTATGTACCACTATACACAGTTACACTACGTACAACTATACACAGTTACGCCACGTACATCTATACAGTTACACTATGTACAGCTATACAAAGGTAGACTATGTACAACTATATACAGTTACGCCACGTACATCTATACAGTTACACTACAAACATCTCTACACAATGACGCTACATGTATCTATAAACTGTTACGATATGTACATCTATACACAGCTACAGTACTTACATCGATACATAGTTACTCTACCTATATATATACGAATATATATATATATATATATATATATATAAGAATTGTTTTCTTCACTCTGTTCCAGTTGTTCAAGCCCAAGTATGTTTGATGTATGTTTCCTTGTAAAAAAAAAGGCATGAACAATAAACCATATATATATATACGTAATTACTCTACGTCCAACTACATACAGTTATGCTATGTACAATTATACAGTGTTATGCTACACACAACTTATCACAGTCACGCTATGTACATCTATACACAGTACACAGTCATGTTACGTCCATCTATACACAGTCACACAATGTAAATCTATTTACAGTCACGCTACGTACATCTATACACAGGGATGGTATTTACATCTGTACTTTAAAACTTTAAAAGAAAGGCCTAAATTAGCCAAAACAGCTAGCATGTAGCTGAAATGTTAGCTAAACTCACAAACAGCCCAAAAAACGTCAAAAAGAAAAGTCTAAATTAGCCTAAAAAGCTAGCATGTAGCTAAAATATCAGCTAAATGGTAAAATAGCCTAAAAACAACAAAAAAACCCTAAATTAGCCAAAACAGCTAGCATGTAGCTGAAATATTAGTTACACTCTAAAACAGCCACAAAAAAAACCATCTTACTAAATGCCAAAATAGTCCAAAAAGCTAGGAGAACACAAATTTTTAAAACTTTACAACCATAACTTAAATAAATCAACTTCAACCTTAAATAATTTTCTGTATTTTTGTCTACGTGATAATATACTTTGTCAAAATTATACAAGTTAGAAATGATTGCAACATAACATCAGGCCATTAATAACAATAAAATAAAATTATCTGAAGGGGCGGATACAATTACCCGGAGGGCCGGATCCGGCCCCAGGGCCTTAACTTTGACACATGTCGTAGGATAAATCTAAAAATAAAATAGGTTTGATACATGTGTATTATCTACTTCACCATTGCATGTTCTATAAGTATTTGTTACTATCTGTCGCCCATAGACCTTGATATTTATACGGGTCATTCACAGGTTTGACTATTTTTTGCCCAAAGATGACCCATCTTAGGGCAGTTGTTACTAAGGCGTAACCAAGGGAAGCAACTTTATCGCAAACAAAACCATCCAATGCCTCCTAAACACCAAAAACCTGATTCTGTCCGTCTCCCTGTACTCTAATCCACAAACTCTCAATGCTATCAAGCCTCTTCCTCCAAAATGATCCATCATACATGAAGCTGCCACTTAGAGTGCACGTCAGCGGAGCTGATGGAGTGAAAGCGCGGCTCCAATGAGCACCCACAGGAAGCTGTTGACGCCCCGACATGTCCTCAGGAACACCGAAGGGCGCCGAGCCAAGGAAAAAGAGGAGTTTTGTTTAAACTCTCCAGGTTCTCCGTCCCAGCGCAGCATCTCCCAGCTCCAGAGTGCGAGTCCGGGGAACGGCCACTCCAGCCAGTTCGAGTTCATGCGTGTTTGCTGTGGGTTTTTGTGTGTTGATAGAAGCCACGTCGGGGCTCTGTGTTTGTTTAGTCCGTCTGGCGGCCATGCCGATTTGGTGATAAATATTAGAGCTCAAATATGTGAGTAGGGCATTTATTGAAAGCGATCGCTCCAAACATTGTTTGTTTGTCTGCAGAATTGCAGCTGCCTTGTTTTTTTTTTGTTGTGTTTTTCGTCAAATGGGTTATGAGAAATTTTCTCCCCAAAGCAAGTCCGATTGTAACCAATTGGATTTGTGTTTGTTTTATGCCTTTTCCAGGCTGTCGGTGTTTAGAAGTGCTTGTGTGTGTGTGTGTGTGATGGGAGGCTCACATGTGCGTAACAGTGATAGCTACACTACATTCGGGGGAAAACAAACACCTCAAGAGACCCTCATGCATCCACCGGCGGCGGCGGCGGCGGCGGGGGAAGTTTGCAGACCGGAGTGCAGGGCGTTCATCCACCCACGGCATTTTTGTCCCTACATGCGATTACAAGGTAGTCCAAGAATCCTCTAGGTGCAGCGCGAAGGGAGTGTGAGAAAGTATTTCTAAAAAAAAAGGCAAAAAATACGTGACTTTGGAGTCGGATGGGTGGGAAAGTGAGGCCGGAAATGGAGAGATGGGGCCAAGGAACAGTGGGAGAGTGACCTTTTACAAGACAGCTGCTCTCTCTCAGGTGCCTGTTCTCAGCAGATCTCTCTCTTTTTCTCGCGTTAGTCATTATTTGGTCCCGCGGGACCGAGAACGGGCCGGGCCGAGTGTTTCATGTGGCAGGAAGGGAACTAAACTCTCACAGAAACCCCTCCACTCGCTCAGAGCTGCAGTCACATGAAGTCAGGACGCATTATATGAAGAAATCTAACAAGGTTTTGCCTCCTCCAATGTGAAATGTTAGCTTAATGTAGTTTCTGCACTAGAAGAGGTGCTTAAGAGCCTTAGTTTTTCTGTTATATTTGGACAAATTCTAGTTCTTACTGATATAAAAGTAATTTTTAGAGGTACACAGCGCTCTGGCGTAATATTTGGTTAGGCGTTATTGTGAATATGCTAACATGGCTAGCATGTAGCCTAGTTGGAATGTGTTTTTTTTTTACATATTGCTAACAAGGCGGAGAGTTAGCATAGTTAGCACCAATCAGTTTGTTTTACGTGTTGCACACAAGGTTGAAGTTATGCTAATGTTTCTAACAGAGCTAACGTGTGTCAGATTACATTGTTTTATACGCTAAAAACAAGGTTTGGAGTTAGCATAATCAAAAAAAAAATGTTAACATATCGGTCTGTTTTTACGAGTTACAAGGAAATATGTTATTACACCTCATGTGTAGTGGGGTCAGACTGTTTTATTTTTTTATTTTTATTCGTGTGTTTTTAGCTAGGTTAGCAGTTAGCGTAGTCACAGTACTGTTTGTAACATTTGTTTTAGTGGTATCAGGCTAGTTTTTTTTGTTTTGCTAAAACGTTTTGGACTTACAGATATTGTGGATATGCTAACAAAGCTAACACTTCTTACCTGGCTAGCAGTGTCACTTTCTTTTGAGCGCTTCAAGGAAAGTTGCCAGTTAGCATAGTCAAAAAAATGTTTTAGCGATATCAGTCTTTGTTTTTATGAGTTGCAAACGATTATGCAAATATGCTAAAACATCTCATGTGTAGCGGTGTCTGACTGTTTTATTTTTTATACTTTTTTCACAAATTGTTAGCTAGGTGGGGAGTTAGCGTAGCATCACAGTACAATTTGCTTTAGTTGCATCTGTCTAGTTTTTTGTTGCGAACGCGTTTCCGAGTTACAGATACATACACAGCTCTAGCGCTGATAACGAGTAGCGGTGTCAGACTGATTTACGTGTTACTAACAAAGGGTGGAGTTAGCATAGCGACAGTAATGTTAGTTTTAGGTGTATTAATCTATGTTTTCGTTGCAAAAAAAGGTTGGATGTTATTGTAAACATGCTAACATGTTGCAATTTCAGATTATTGTATTTTTTACGTGTTGCAGTTACAGGTTTGGAGTTACAGGTCTTGTGTACATGTCAACAAAGCTAATGTGTAGTGTTGTCGGACGCTTGTTTCAGTAATATCAGTCTGTTTTTTATAAGTTGCAAACGAGGTTGGGCGTTATTGTAAATATGCTAATGCACTACGTGGTAATGAGAAACGGTCTCGGAATGTTTATCAATTTTTTTAAGTGTTATTAGCAAGAACAGGGGTAGCGTAGTCGCATTACCATTTGTTTTAATGTTCTCCGTCTAGTTTCTTTCGTGTTGGGAAAAACTTTGAGTTTTAGATATTGTGGACATGCAGCTAAAACTTGTGACATGGCTAATGAGTCCGACTGAGTTTTTGTGTTACTAACAAGGTTGGAAGTTAACTTAGTGATAGTAATGTTAGTTTTATTAGTCTTTTTTAACAAGTCGCAAAGAAATTGGTGATATTGTAAACGTACTAATGCAGCAAAATTGAGTTTATTTTCTCCGACTGACAACTAGATGAGACAAGATTACATTTTTGCTGCAAATCTGTATTATTTCTTTAAAAAAAGGGGCATCAATTTCATTCCCTAAGAATAAGTTAGCAAAAAAAAATTGAAGAAATCAATAAAAAATTGCAAAATTATTCCCAAAATGATGCTCTTCATGGTGCGGTTCCTTAAATGTCCACCAGGGGACGGCTGCAAAATTATTAGCCAAATCTGCAGCGTTAACTTTAACTTTTCTTCTTTATTTTTATGTCTTTATATGATAAGGGGGGCATCAATTATTGCGTCTGTGAGTGAAAGAAAAATCGCTTCTAAATTTTAAAAAAGAGAAAATCACAAAATTGTTCTCAAATTAGTGCTCTTAAGGGTGCAGTACATCCAATGTCCACTAGAGCCTGGTTGCAAAACTATGTCCATCCCAACAGACCCAACTTTAAGTACTTTAATTTTTTACATCGTCATATGACAAAAATATGTTTAAAATAAGGGAGAAAAAAAAGTTTTCACTCTTTCACAGTTTGTGGTCTAGAATTCAAAATAAATCCACTCCAAGAACTTTTTTTATGTGGTTGTCATGGCAACTGTTCACAATTGGATTAAATATGAATTTTATTTTTTTGTCTAAATTCAGAAATTAAAAAGCTGCTGTAATTTTGTGTCCAGATAAATAAAAAAATAAAAGTAAAATAATGTCAAGCAAGAATGTTTTTACTAACCTATTCAAATTTAAACTTTATTGATATTAACCTAATTTTCAATTTAAAAAGTATTTTTTTGTGGGATATAAGCAACAATTTGGGACAAAAACTTGTAGATTAAAAGTCTATTAAAAAGAAATAAAAATAAAATAAATATATAATATATAATTCAGTATTAAATACCTAAAAATACATGGTGAAATACTTGTAATATATATTTTTTTGATCCATCAAATAAAATAAGCACCATAAAACTGGTTAAAAAAATTTAATCTGTTCATTCTATTTATTTAAACCCTAAGATAATTCTTAAAATACACTTTTTTAGAAAATTTAAGATTAATTTGTGCCAACAGACAAAAGTTACTAAACTGATGAGACTTCTTCTGTTATTACCTCAGAAATATAATTGTTTTTTATTATTTGAAGAAAAAAAAATCTTCACTAATAACCGTAGAAAATTCTGTTAGCCTCTCCACAGACATGGCAGCTTTACATAAATACAGAGACTGGATATTTCATATATTTGTCTTTTACGAGGGTAATAAAAGAGTCAGACGGGGGCTTGTCCGGGGCAAGGAAAAAGCATTAGGTGATACACCTCATCTCCATCAAGCTCCCCAGGTTACAGGGAGGGAGGGGCGGGGGTTTTTTTCTTCTTCCTCCTCCTTTGGCAAAAGTCTTCAATCTTGCTAAGCCTGAGGGGCTGAGTAGGTGTTTAATTATTAAAGGTGTTTGAACAAAAGGCTATTCTAAGCCTGCTGGAGCCACCAACTGGACATTCTGCTCAGAGTTTGATGGATGATTACCTTCAGAAATAGTCCGCTTCCTCGGCCGTGGAAGTGTTGCATTACCTCGGACGACTTGCTGAGACCGACGCTTCCTGAGACGAATGCCCCCCCAACGCCACCGCCGCCGCCGCCGACTCATAGACACTGAAACATGACGCCGTGTATGAAGACCGGAGCCAGGTTCATGCTTACACGAGTACTGTGGTTCAAAAGGATTTCAACAATCCTCCGGTCTCTATCAATTATTAAAATTAAACTATGAAGTATTTGAGCCTTAAATAGTACAGCTAGCAGAAAATGTACAACATAAAATTACAGAGGATATCATGTTCAATCACTGACCTGTAGATTTAGTGAAAAGGGCAGTTTCTTGTACTAAAACCAACTAAAATGTCTTTAGCTTCCAGACAGAGGATCATTAGGGTTCCTTAGAAGTTCCTCAACCATCCAGAAGGGACTTGTTGGGATAGTTTATCAGGTCTAGCCACAAACGAAAGGCTAAAAAAAGACAGATTGTTAGGTTTACGTCGCCACATCGTCAAAAGAAAAGTTTCTACATTAAAATTTTGCTCAAATGTGTGATCTTTTGATTGACAGGTGGCAGATAAATTATAGGCTCCAGTATTGCTCTACTGAGCATGCTCCAAAAAAAAAAAAAAAACAGGGTTACAAAACACTAATATATGCAAATACTATAATAAAGTTTTACACTTTATATTGAAGTCATTTATTGAAGTCAAAAGCAGCAAAGTTGCAAGTCAAGTCCCAATTCAAGACCAACAAGTCCCAAGTCAAATCACAAGTCAAGTCCCAAGTCAAGACCAATAATTCTCAAGTTGAGTCCCAAGTCAAGGCCAACGACTCTCAAGTCGAGTCACAAGTCAAGAACAACAAGTCCCAAGGTGAGTCACAAGTCAAGTCCAACATGTCGAGTCTCAAGTCAAGACCAAGAATTATCAAGTTGAGTCCTAAGTCAATACCAACAAGTCCCAAGGTGAGTCACAAGTCAAGTCCAACACGTCAAATCTCAAGTCAAGACCAACAAATCCCATGTCAAGACCCAATTCAAGTCCAACAACTCTCAAGTCAAGTCCCAAGTCAAGACCAAAAAGTCCCAAGGTGAGTCACAAGTCAAGTCCAACACGTCAAGTCTCAAGTCAAGACCAACAAATCCCATGTCAAGTCCCAATTCAAGTCCAACAGCTATCAAGTCGAGTCACAATTCAAGACCAACAAGTACCAAGTCGAGTCTCAAGTCTAGACCAACAATTCCCAAGTCGAGTCACAAGTCAAAACCAACAAGTACTAAGTACACCAATAGAATACCAGATACTTCATTTTTGTTTTCATTTAGACTTCAATCTGGAAGACGATTACACTTTAGTTTGTATATTAGTTGTGGAACAACAATTAACACACAATTGGGCTGGTTCCAAATATGTTTCCTTTTAAAGAAGCTTCAACCCAGAAGTCAAATTGCTGGTTTACTAGTTACAGCAAAGTCCCTAGTGGTTATTTTGTTTTTGTTGTGAATTGACCCGGTTCCTAATTTTATTTGTTTATTTATTTTGACTTTAAACAAGCTTTAATATGGAAGTTAAGTGGTCGCACTTTGGCTCAATATCAATTTTAGCACATTAACCCTTTGTTTACTTTGAATTATTTGTCAAATTGGCCTGGTTCCAAGAATATTTGATTTTAAACAAGCTTCAATCCGGAAGTCAAATGGTTGAATTTCACTTTAGTCTTAGTTATTTTAGCATTTTTGACTAAAAAAAATAAAAAATATTTATTTTAAGTGTGAAAAAAACACTTATTTTTCTTAGTAAAACTATCAGTGAGTTCCATTATAGTTTAATAATTTTTTGTAAAAAAAAATAAAAAACAATGTTTCTTAAAAAAAAAATCATGTATTCACAAATATAGACTCAAACGTGTTTCCATGAGCTACTTTTCAGTAAAACATAATTAATTGGACGTTAATCTGTAAGATAATTGGAGCCTGTTATGCTAAAAATGAACCAAATCCTTGAAAAATAAACAGATTTTGTTTTTATTTAACGCTCTGAAGCAAAACAGATGATCTCACGGATCATTTCTACTCCAGTGGTCAACACAGTCTCCAAACGTGGAGATTTAAACCGTCGTTCCGACTCCTCCTTTCATCATCCGGACTGCGGCGCGGCGACGTCGCCACGCTCTCTTTTCATCACATCATCTGTGAAAGCAGCGTTATCAACCACTGCAAAATAATGCGCCAAATTGGAGGCTAATTTTCCTCGCTCACATCCATCAAAACAGCCGGGAGGCACGACTCCACCAGAACGGATGGCGGCGGGGCCGGCGGCGCTCGCCCTCAACCGGGCCACGAGTCGGAACCGCAAACGGAGCAGAGCGAGACTCTGTGTTCTGCCAGGCAGGAATCAGGAGAGCTGACCTGCAGGAGACACAATTACTCACAAAAAACTAAAAAAGGTCTCGACTGCGGCTTCATCACCTCGTTTCACCGCTTCTTTATTTTCCTTTTCTGAGAAAACGCCTCCGTCAAAAATGCAAACCTCTACACTCTTCTAAATTATTCTTTTTTTTTGAAAGCCAGAAATTACCGAAGGCTCCGTAAACATCTTTCCGACCTGGAACTTTACGGGCCCAGGAGTCCTGACGGAGCAGGTATTGGCTCCGCAAAGGTTTCACGAGGTTCTGGGGTGGATTTTCCTTTTAATTGATGGAAACGTCAGTCTGAACCTGCAGTCCAGAAACCACAAGGCCTCGCCGTCTCCAGAAAGCCGCCCCTACCCTGTTATTAAGTGGTAACTCAAACAGCTCCTCTGTTTCAACAGGAGCAGCACGGAGAAGTCGGAATTCATGGAGTCTCTGGGAATTCTGGAACGCAGAGGAGCTTTGTATGTAAAGATCCAGATCAGTCGAGGTTCCTTATCTGATCCGGAGGAACTTGTCAAGAACGAGTTGTGACAATATTAAAGAGTTACACCAACCTGAGTCTTTCTGGTGTCAAAATGTTGATTTCAGTTTTCAAATCTGATTTTATTCACTCCTGTAGAGTAAATCTAGAAAGTGTAACAGACTACATGATGACCATGTTAGAGTGTTGGTCCCGTAAAAAACCTTAAACATGTTACAAGCGTTAGCTAAGTTAAATAACTTGGCTATAAAAAAAGCGTTAGCAATCTTAAAACTTTTACTCCCATTAAAAGAGTAAACAACCTTTAAATAGTTAGGAGTGTTAGCTATGTTAAAAGAGTTAGTAGCGTTAAGAGTTAGCCATGTTAAATAGTTAGTAGCGTTAAGAGTTAGCCAGATTAAAAGAGCTAGTAGCATTAAGAGCTAGTCATGTTAAAATAGTTAGTAGCATTAAGAGCTAGCCATGTTAAAATAGTTAGTAGCATTAAGAGCTAGCCATATTAAAAGAGTTAGTAGCATTAAGAGTTAGCCATATTAAAAGAGTTAGTAGCATTAAGAGTTAGCCATATTTAGAGAGTTAGTAGCATCAAGAGTTAGCCATATTAAAAGAGTTAATAGCGTTAAGAGTTAGCCATATTAAAAGAGTTAGTAGTGTTAAGAGTTAGCCATGTTAAATACTTAGTAGCATTAAGAGCTAGCCATATTAAAAAAGTTAGTAGCGTTAAGAGTTAGCCATATTAAAAGAGCTAGTAGCGTTAAGAGTTAGCCATGTTAAATAGTTAGTAGCATTAAGAGCTAGCCATATTAAACAAGTTAGTAGCGTTAAGAGTTAGCCATATTAAAAGAGTTAGTAGCGTTACGAGTTCGCCATATTAAAAAAGTTAGTAGCGTTACGAGTTCGCCATATTAAAAGAGCTAGTAGCATTCAGAGCTAGCCATATTAAAAGAGTTAGTAGCGTTACGAGTTCGCCATATTAAAAGAGCTAGTAGCGTTAAGAGCTAGCCATATTAAAAGAGTTAGTAGCATTAATAGCTAGCCATATTAAAAGAGTTAGTAGCATTAAGAGCTAGCCATGTTAAAAGACTTACTAGCGTTAAGAGCTAGCCATATTAAAAGAGTTAGTAGTGTTAAGAGTTAGCCATGTTAAAAGGGTTAGTAGCGTTAAGAGCTAGCCATATTGAAAGAGCTAGTAGCATTAAGAGTTAGCCATATTTAGAGAGTTAGTAGCATCAAGAGCTAGCCATATTAAAAGAGTTAATAGCGTTAAGAGCTAGCCATGTTAAAAGAGTTAGTAGCGTTAAGAGTTAGCCATGTTAAATAGTTAGTAGCATTAAGAGCTAGCCATATTAAAAAAGTTAGTAGCGTTAAGAGTTAGCCATATTAAAAGAGCTAGTAGCGTTAAGAGCTAGCCATATTAAAAGAGTTAGTAGCATTAAGAGCTAGCCATATTAAAAAAGTTTGTAGCGTTAAGAGTTAGCCATATTAAAAGAGCTAGTAGCGTTAAGAGCTAGCCATGTTAAAATAGTTAGTAGCATTAAGAGCTAGCCATATTAAAAGAGTTAGTAGCGTTAAGAGCTAGCCATATTAAAAGAGTTAGTAGCATTAAGAGCTAGCCATGTTAAAAGAGTTAGTAGCGTTAAGAGTTAGCCATGTTAAAAGAGTTAGTAGCGTTAAGAGTTCGCCATGTTAAAAGACTTAGTAGCATCAAGAGCTAGCCATATTAAAAAAAGTTAGTAGCGTTAAGAGCTAGATATATATTTTTTTTCATTTCTAAATACCGAAGCAACAATGAAGAAAACGTTTTGTCATTTTGTACCGGGTGTGTTGTATTGCTATCTAAAATATCTTGAATGTTGGACATTGGGGCCCACAGGCTCCTCCTACTTTTGGGTCATCTGATTGGTCAGTTTAAAACCAATTAATACACAATTGAAAAATGTCATGAAAAAGAAAGGATTTTCAAATAGTAAGAACAGTTATTTTTACTTGGAACCAGGTGGTACTTCCTGTTTGGACGAGTCATCCAGTCCAGTTCTCGTATACAGTCACTGTTAACAAAACCAGGTTGAAGTGGATCTTTCGTTGAATTAAAGTAAACTTCCAAAGACCAGGAGACGTTCTGGTCTCCTGAAGCCGCTCCTCGCGTCGGCCCCCGAACCGCCGGTTTGTTGACGAAATCAGCTTAATCCTTTCAAATTACTTTTAAATCTCACTTTTGGACGCCCTGCTTTTATGTGTTGATGTTTTATTAATTTTTCCTGACGCCGGCCTTTTCATGTCAGGCTTTTATGTTGCCCGGGCTTTTATGTTTGTTGCTCTGCCTACAGTACACTTTGATAGAGCCTCACGACTTGTTTGCTGGGATTTCTGCTCGTCTTTTTCCAATCTCTTCCTCTCGAGTGCTCTCTCTTTTTTTTAATTATCTGTCCATCAACAAACAGTTTGTTCGACGCAGGAACTTGATTCTTAAACATATGAAGTCTTCTACTTCTTTAAAGTTTTCTGTTAGGCTTAATGCTTACAGGAAGACCATGATGTAACCGTGGCGACGCATGAGGCACCTTTACCTGTCAGTCAATCACAAACTTGTGGATTTTTTTTCATGATTGTAATCTTATTCTGCTTTAAAAGTCATAAACTCAACGACTGTTCAGTTTTATGTCCTCAAAATAACACCAAATCATTATTCTTCCACCCCCGTGCTTTACAGTTTTAGCTTACCCCTGTTTTGTTTTGGCTTTTTGGGGTGAAAAATAGTCTTAGAAAAATTAAAAACATAAAAAAAAAATACCAAATAAGTTTGAAAATTGTTGGATCATGCTCCAAAACAACTACAGTATTTATCATTTAATGAGATACTTCCCTTTATGTCCACAAATCATTTCAGTCACTAAAACACATAAAAAAATAAAAAACAATTTAAGTTGTTTTCCTTCTATTTTTAGAAAAAAGAAATAAATAAAGTGGTTCTGGTGATGTCATATCTAGTTAGGATAGCACAGATTTGTAGGGTTTCATTCCCTGAAATGCAAAGCTCAAGTTCCCGTTCATCAGTCCCCGTCTAGGTCAGACAGAGAACATCAGCGGCATTTTTCCTAAGAAAAACTTTGAAAAAATTGTCTCCATAAAACATCATTATTGAAATGGCCGACAAGGTTATAGTTCTAAACATTAGCTTTTTCCTAATTTAGAGCCACCCTGATGTTCACACCACCCTCCTAGTGGCCACTCCCAATAAGAAAAGTCTATAAAAGCACATACATTTGCATTCTGGGGGTTCCCCGTTCGAAACTGGAGTTCACACGTAGCTACACAAGTTTCTTCGACTGTTTTCAGGTTCTACAAACAAAACACACTGAACGCATATCCAAAGTTAAACCAGTTGAACTCTGACCAACTTGGATTAGGTAGTGACGTGTAGAAGGCGTCCTCTTTTAAACTGACGAAAGTGCCAACCGTCTGAAAATTGGTTGTTGAGGAGAAATCAATAATTTGTACCAAGGCTATCGGAATAGAGCTGTGAAAAAAAAATCCTGGAGCAAGATCTTTGAAAACTGTGCCGCATCAACGATTGGTATCACAACACATTCTCACTCCCAACCTGTGACATATTGAGGTTTGGTTAGGGACCCCTACGCTTCAAAAATTTACTCTTCGGTTGTCCCCAACTCGTCAATTTTTTTTTTTGGAAGCGTCAGTACCAACTTTGCATCTGCTTTGTGCCTGGTACGGCATCTTGTACCAGTTCGGGTCCAGTACTGCATCCAGTGCCAGGTTAGGGTACCAGGTTTGGGTTAGGGTATCCAGTTTGAGTAAGAGTACCTGTTTTGGGCTAGGGTACCAGGCTTGGGTAAGGGCTCCCGGTTTGGGTTAAGGTACCAGAGTAGGTACCAGGTTTGGGTTAGGGTATCCAGTTTAAGTAAGGGTTCCCGGTTTGGGTTAGGGTGCCAGGTTTGGGTAAATGTTCCCAGTTTGGGTTAGGGTTTCCGGTTTGGGTTAGAGTATCCAGTTTAAGTAATGGTTCCCGGTGTGGGTAAGGGTTCCCGGTTTGGGTTAGCGCACCAGGTTTGGGTTAGGGTACCAGGTTTGGGTAAAGGTTCCCAGTTTGGATTAGGGTTTGCGGTTTGGGTTAGGGTACCAGGTTTGGGTAAGGGCTCCCGGTTTGGGTTAAGGTTTCCGGTTTGGGTTAGGGTACCAGAGTAGGTACCAGGTTTGGGTTAGGGTATCCAGTTTAAGTAAGGGTTCCCGGTTTGGGTTAGGATACTAGGTTTGGGTAAAGGTTCCCAGTTTGGATTAGGGTTTCCGGTTTGGGTTAGGGTACCAGGTTTGGGTTGGGGTATCCAGTTTGAGTAATGGTTCCCGGTTTGGGTAAGGGTTCCCGGTTTGGGTTAGAGTACCAGGTTTGGTTAAGGGTACCAGGATTGGGGCAGGGTACCAGGTTTAGGTAAGGGTACCCAGATTGTGTTAGGGCACCAGGTTTGGGTATGGGTCCTCAGGACACACCTGACACCACATCCCAAGGGAATAGTCAGCTAAAAATGAGTTGGGGACAAACAAAACTTAAATTTTTGACGCAAAGGGATCTTTAACCAAACATCAATATGTGACGACTTGGGGATGAGAAAGCGTTAAACATCGAGCCTCCACAGTCTAGTTGACGCAGATGTGCGAGTAAACAGGAAACCAAGAAGATGCCCCTCCCTGATTGTCCAGGGTGAAGACCATATGCTAAAAGCGTATATACGTATTTGCATTAGTGTGTACATAGTTTCACAGGTTTCTGGAGAATATGTCCATCCCGCCCCTCCCCCGTACACTTTCCCTGCCGATTGACTCTGAAAGCTTCTGTGGAAAACTTCAGTGCTGACCCAGTGACACCGGCAGTCGCAGCACAACAGTTAGCCTCGGGAGACAACCTAG
>NC_050513.1:18451500-18460061 GCF_002922805.2 Oryzias melastigma | reverse complement strand
TTTAGAAAGGGGTCCATCGGCCATTACGTCCCTTCCTCACCTCTTTCTCCACGCCGGCAGGGCGCTACATCTGAGAGGAGAGGTGCGACCGCGCCGCTAATCTCTCTGAGTCACCCCCGCCTCTCCAAGGACGGCTACCTCAGTGGTCAAGGTGAAGCAGAGTTTAGCTGCCGGCCTTCCTTAAGTGGTCATTTAGACAGGAATTAAGGGATAACTTGGATTTGGAAGGAGGAAATCCTTTGAGTTTCCTTCTTTTTTTTAATGGAGTACCTACCTCACACTGGATAATTGAAGGCAGATGTTGGCCCATGCAACATTAAAACCGTCTCTTTCGTCTCCCCTCACCACCACCTTACGAAACATCCTGAAATGTTGCCATCACGCCGGCTTTTGTCTCCTCGCTCCGTGTGTCATAATCACATTAGTCAGAATCAATCGACGGAGACGCCATTTTCACGCCCAAATTTAGCCGCCTCTCCTCCGACCTGGGAAGCGGTCAGCGGCGAGATGAAAGCCAAGCGCTAATAATGTCTCACATGTGTACTGGCAAATTGTCTGGCAAACGCCGGGGCGAGCGGCGCTCCCTAAAAAGCAACATGCACTATTTATGATCATAAACCAAGGGCAGCGCTGTCAAAATAAAAAAACATGTCAATCTCTGCTCCCCACTGTTGCCCGAGCTCGTTGCCTGTCTGTTAACGCGTTTTTTTTCTTCATGTCGGCTTATGATGTACAAAGGCGGGAAAAATCACATCAAACCCGCAGATTTTTTAAACTTCTACATGTCTGAAAGGAGAGGCGGAGGGGGGCGGTGTTGGAAATCAAAGGGAATATCAAAGTTAGGAGAAGTGCGGGAATACGTCTGCAAAAGTAAATATTTTTGTCCTAATGGTTTGTGTGTTTGGGAAACGCGCGTGTGATGAAAAGCCGTGTTTTGATACACGCCGGTGCAGCTGGCTGAAGGCTAGGTGGGGAAGTGAGATGGGTTAGGTGGGAAAAAAAAAAAAAAAAGGAGGCCAAGATTGGTTTAAATACTTCATAGGGCATTGAAAATTCCCTCTGAATCGCACTAACTTCTCCCCTCTCTGCGCAATTATGCATGTTTATTCATTTTGATTAACGGCGATGAAACGTGGCGTCCGCCACCGGCCCGACGGAGGAGCGCCGAGCGGGTGACGGGTGTCGGAGGGACATGAAAGGCCTCGCACCTTCTGAAACAGCAGGTAACTGAAGCGGTCTGAATATTTCAGCCGTCTCCCAGGACGACATTCAAAGGCGACGCGGGGACGTCTGGGGGGCTTCGGTTTGAGTTGGCGTGACACAAGTAATACGTTGATTAGCCGCCTTGGGCCCTGGGTCCTCTCCACTTCTAACAACTACTTGAAAATCTTTCTTCTCTGAGCTCTTCCCCTCCGAATCCGAGGGCCACTGGAGGGATCAGGAGGGAGACGCAGGAAAAGAAGGAGAAGCAGCAACTGGAAATGTGAGAGCTGTCAGAATTAAACTCTCTGTGCCCTAACAAAGTCCAGAAATTTGGAGGTTTTATTGAATCTAAGGACATCTGGGTGTTTGTCTTGGTGTACTTCGGATTTTACCTCTCGCCTAATGACTACTGGGATTTGGGAATTCACAGGATTGGTTTTACCAAATGAGCTTGAAGGATTTTCAGGAACCGTTGGTGAAATCTAAAGCAAAGAGAACACTAGACATCCTTTGATTTTACAACTAAAGCTGTAAAAAAATATTTTGTGGTTTTTGTTTTTATTTTGGCGATTTTATGCCAAAGGGAGAAAAAAAATTATTACTCAAGGTATGTCAAGTGTCGAGTCTTTGGTCACTAGTCCAAGTGTTTCGTAACAAGTCCAAGTCAACAGTTTGGTCACAGTTCCAAGTCACGTCTGTGGTAATACATCCAAGTCAAGTCTTTGGTCACATGTCCAAGTCCAAGTCTCCGATCCCAAGTCTTTGGACATATTGTCCAATCTTTTGGTAACAGGTCCAAGCTTTTGGTCACACAACTCCAAGTTCAAGTCTTTGGTCACAACTCCAAGTCAAATCTTCGATCCTATGTCCAAGTCAAGTCTTTGGTCACATCTCCAAGTCAAATCTTTGGTCACAACCTCAAATCCAAATATCTGGTCACATGTCTAAGTCAAGTCTTTGATCACATGTTCAAGTGAAATATTTGGTGACAGGTCACAATCAAGTGTCTTTGTCACAACTCCAAGTCAAATCTTTGGTCATGCATTCAAGTCAAGTATTTGATCCTATGTCCAAGTCTTACAAGTCCAAGTCTCCAATCCCATGTCTTTGGGCATATTGTCCAATCTTTTGGTAACATGTCCAAGCTTTAGGCCACACAACTCCAAGTTCAAGTCTTTGGTCACAACTCCAAGTCAAATCTTTGATCCCATGTCCAAGTCAAGTCTTTGGTCATATCTCCAAGTCAAGTCTTTGGTCACAACCTCCAGTCAAATATTTGGTCACAACCTCAAATACAAGTACCTGGTGACATGTCTAAGTCAAGTCTTTGATCACATGTTCAAGTGAGATATTTGGTGACAGGTCACAATCAAGTGTCTTTGTCACAACTCCAAGTCAATTCTTTGGTCATACATTCAAGTCAAGTATTTGGTCACAGGTCCAAAGAAAGTCTTCGGTCACAAGTCCAAGTCAAGACTTTGGTTACATGTCTTAGACAAGTCTTTGGTAACATGTTCAAGTCTCTGTATAGTGTGTTTTAATGTTTAGTCCAATTCCCACAATTTCATCACAAGTCCATGTCAAATCCTTGGATTTTGGTAAACACTAAGCAAAACATCAAAGTCATGGTTTCACTTAACAGACCCGAGTCAGGTTAGGTCTAGTCTTTGCTCAAATGTCAGTTAAGTCTTTGCTATTGAGTCATGGTGAAATCTCGTGTTTGTAAATACGAGTCAACTCAAGTCTAAGTTTTGGTCAAAGTCCAAGCCATTAGACTTTTTAGTCACAAGTCTAAGCCAAGTCCTAGTTTTTGGTATAAAGTAATCCAAGTTGTGTCTATGTTTTAAGACGTCATCAGGTCTTTATCCAAGTGTAAACTCAAGTCTTTGGTTGTCAGTTATTTTTTCAGTCACGTACAGAGTCTCTGCTAACTTCCGTAAGTTTCAAAGTGATGGTAAACAAGGGATCATCGTTGACAAGTCCTAAAGTTCAAGTCTCCAGTTCCTGCTTGTGACATTTAACCCTTATATTTTGACCCAAATGTGATATGAAGAAAAGATCCCACCACATGCCCTTAATCACATGTATGGTTACGTATGATCCTTTTGTGAAGCTTCTTTGAAGTCTAACTGCCAAACAAATCTAATTTTTAGCCAAAAAATTAAAAATATCCGAACAATATAAGACCAAAAGCTGCCAAATAAATCTATATAAGTCAGATCTGAAACCAGTGCCCGCTTGATCCCATGAGCATTATTCATTCAATTGTTATTAGAGTATTCTTCTCAGTAAAAAAAAAAAAAAGTGTAAAAATGTGAATGCAAGTCCAAAAAGCTAAAAATTAGATCAGAACTTTCAAAATAAAACATTTCCAGTGATGTAAGAGGGCTACAGGGAGAAACAGAGGAGCGGGCTTTGGAGTATATTAATAAAAAGAAAAAGGAAAGACCAATTTCCTTGCAACAGCTGAGCACCTACAGGTCATTATTTCCTCTGCTAGTGTAGTAATGTGAAAATCCAGAGCCCTGCCTGGGAAAACTTCCCTCTGTTGAATCAACTGTAAATAATGACTTGGTCTGAAACAGACAGATTTTCTCCACCTTGACCTCTGGACCCAAGGCAGTGACCATCTGTAAACAGGGACGTTTGATGGCGGCAGCCTCCCCCATAAACTTGGTTGATACTGAGGGGGCTTTTTTTTCCAGGAGACATTAGAAGTCATTACTGGAGCCACGTTCTTTTATCTTCATGTTCTGGTTTTGACTTTGCTTCAGTAAAACAAAGAAGAAAAAGTTACTTAAAAAAAGCGCTTTTTCTTCTGAAGGTTATTTATTGGTAACAAGTTGAGACTGAGCCAAAAGTCCAAATGGCTCTGATATAATTTTTCATCTATGCCTTAAAAGAAAGGCTAGATATTTGACCTTGTACAAAATGTATTATTATTATTTGTATTATTTTGAAGCCATTTGGGTCAATGGGTCCAGCAATGTACCATACAGTCCTGAAAAGGAGGTCTTACTTATATCAAGACTTGACGATCCAACCCCCATACCTGTATGGTCATAATCCTCTTTTTTGTTAGCATAGCCTCAGCACGACCAAGTTTAGCACTCAAATTTAAGGTATTTCCACTAGGAAGGGTACCACAATGTGGCTTTTGATTTTCATTCCCTCCTTGCTTGCTGTTCCAAATGTGACTGAACCCTAATAGGTCACCACAGACCGCCTAGGATATACTGGCAGCTGGGTAGGTTCAAGCAACCCTAAGACCCTGACCAGGACAGGGTGGGTTTGGAGAATGGATGGATGAGTCACCACAAATGACTTTCATTGTGTTAACCCCAAAGAGATCAGCTTAAAATAAAAAGTTCTATAAGGAAAGTATGACATAATAAACAGGATTAAAACAAATAAAACCATTTTTTACCCCCATTAAGCCTAAACCGGTATAGCTGGCCCCAAGGCTGTTGAACCTTAACATGCAAACTGTCTTTGTGTGACGATCATGCATGGGTCTAACAAGAACCCCCGAGGTTAAGTCCCAAGCTATTATATGATCAATACCAAATTGCTTGAAATAATGGCCTGTTCCAAGACGAATACACCAAGGTGTCATTAAACATCGATGACTGTAGCTCTACTTCTTCAATCACACATAAGGACAGGTGGCGACAGTGCTTTGAATGAAAAAACAATGTCAGTAACATTTAAGGAATAGAAAAGTTGTAATAATTGGAACAATGCATTAGCTTTGTCTCTCGAAAGTTGGAAAAACCTCTAGCTACCAAGAAAAATGTAAAAACAAAGAAAATGGCACAGAGTTTAGTACAAAAACAGGTCAAAAACTGAACCTTTTTGCAATGGACCATCAATTTTAATAAACCAACAATCATTAAATTAAAGAGAATACAAAATGGACCACTGTGGACGTTGACGTCCCTACCTGTGACATGAAACCAAAACAAGATTTATGTTTGAGTTGATTTATTGAGTCATCTCAATATGTAATTTCAAATCAATGGTATTTAGTATTAATCCAGGGAGACTGGCCAGCGAGATTCTCTAATAAACTTGCAGCAACCTATGTTAGGAACCAACAGATGGTGTAGCAATTGTGTCATTGGTTGCTATGGGCACTTTTGGAAAAAGTTTTGAGATTAAGAACCAAAATTGTTACACGTGTTCATCAACCTTAAACATATAAAAAGTCTTATGGTTGCTATGGACTTCTGCATTTGATAAGGCCAACATTTTGATTCAAAGGATCTTTTTTTTGTCTAGTGTAACATAAAATGTGTCGTTTTATGTCATATTTTTAAACACATGGATGAAGCAAGTGGGAGGAGTGGTGAAACACCTAAAAAAAAAAAAAAGACAATATTGACTCAACTTCAAGACGTAGGAGTTTAGCTTTTAATAAAAACCTTGTAAATGAAAATAATCTAGGTAGGAAGTACAGCATATTATTTTATCCATTGGTTGCTATGGCTTTTTATTTTTCTAAACTTTGAAATGAAGCACAAAAATTGGTACGCACGTTCATCAACCTTAAACATGTAAAAATTGTTATGGTTGCTATGGTCTTTTACATACATGGAGACCAACATTTTAATTTAAATCATTTTATTTATTTGGGGTTTTTTGTGTAACAAAAGATTTCATATCCAAAGAATTATCATTTGGTGATACTGATCCAGGACACTTATCACCACAATCACTTAGCTTCTAAAGGACAGTGTGCCAATGATGGTTTCTAGGGAAAATGTTTTTAAAAAGTTTTGAGCTCATGCATGAAAATTGCTACACATTAATCATATGTAAATATTTAAAATGTCCTATGGTTGCTATGGATTTTTACACTCAAGAAGCCTGTTATTTTGACTGAGAACATCCTCATTCTATGTATCGTACATCATACTCCATACCATACTACGGTGTATTTTGCTATAGATAATAATGTGGTTTGAATATGTGACTGGTGAAACATTTCTAATATATAAGCTGCAGGTGCCCCGACTGAACTTCAAGACATAATGTTTAAGTCTTGAATAAAAAATCTCAAACATTTTATGAATTTGGTTTGACTGGTATCTTTGATGACTTTTTGATAACTCTCCAAACAAAGATTTAACATATGATCATTTAAATCCTGGAAACTGGTCACCACATTCCCTGGCAACCTATGTTAGCATCTAAAGGGTGATGTAGCAATGGATACATTGGTTGCTAAGAAAATTTTTTTAAAAAGTTTTGAGCTGAATCATGAAAATTGCTACACATGTTAAGTAACCCTAAATATGCAAAAAGTGCCATGGTTGCTATGGACTTTTACATTCACGGAGATCAATATTTTGAAAACATCTTTATTTTTGTATTGTTCCACATACTGTATACTAAACTTGAGTGTATTTTTCTACAGATAAGCTTGACTGATAAAACAGTTTTTTTTTGTTTTACTATTGATACTTCTTTAAACACAGATTTAAAATTTAGTGATATTAACCCAGAAGACTGGTCACCACATTTCCTGGCAACTTATATTAGCATCTAAAATGTGTTACAATTACATACAATGGTTGCTAAGAAAAATTTTTGAAAAAAGTTTTAATGTCAAGCAAAAAATTGCAACACATGTTAAATCATCCCTAAATATGCAAAAAGTTCTATGGTTGCTATGGAGTTTCACCCTTAGGGAGCCCGGTATTTTGATTAAAACAAAATCCTCCTTATTTTTGGTATAGTTCAACACGATGTAGAGTTGAATATATTGGTTGCTAGGGAAATCTTTGAAAAAGTTGTAAGAAAAAGCACAAAAATCACAACACATATTCATCAACCTTAAACATCTAAAAAGTGTTATGGTTGCTATGGACTTTGACATTCAATAAGACTCATATTTTGATCTGAAATATCTTCATAATTTGTATTGTGCAACATGTCCAGATGAGCTTTTTATGTTTCCTTAGTCTTGCACAAATATATATATTTTTATAGAAAATATTGTGTGTTTTGTTGACAGCTGGTGGTTCCATTGGATTCAACTTTTCAAAGTGCATTTGAATGATGCATCTTTATTTTCCAAAACATCATCTAAAGCCCCTGCTTTCCCCGTCTACCGGCCACCACCTTCAGAAATCTGCATCTGCGGCGCGCTTCTCCTCAGAAATGAGCTTTTCGCTCTCATCCACTTTAAAGAGGAGCTGCAGGTTTTTGAAGAGCCTTCTGCAACATTCTCAGAAGGATAAACACATGTATATTTAATCTACTCTGGGATTACAGCGATTCTAATGTGACATCCATGAGTTTATTGCGGCGGCAGATGACCCAACCTAGGGAAATAAAGCTCAAGGGAGGGATGAAGGGAAAAAAAGAGAAAACAGAGGGAAGAAAAATGATAGGAGAGGAATGATAACAACATCTGAACAGTGACTCTTGAGGCCGGGCTAATGAACGTGCGAGGACAGGAATAGAGAGTGAAAAGAGCCGGGGCCGTCTTCCAAAATATCCACTCCCACGTAGGTCAGTGGACTTTTGGCTACATCCTGAGTGGCGCGGAGGGGGCTGGCGGGGTAAAAGGGGGGCGCAGCTTAAATGCTTGGGATCTGAAGAAAGAATTCAACAGGGCATGGGAATGGCAGTGTCACGGCGGTCGCCAGAGAACGCTCTTAAAAACGCCGCGGCGACAGACGAGGCCCGCTTTAAAAAAAAAAAAAAAAACATCGTCACCCTTGGCGCGGCCTCAAATTCCTCGTTTCTTTTAGGGTTTTTTATGAGTTTGTTTTCCGAGGACAAGAACCCCGTTTGCTTTAAGAGGTTCTCCAAACAAATAGAGTGTGAACGACGAGGATTGCTTACGGACTGACACAACCCAGCTGCCGTACTTCCATTCCCCTCCAGAAACAGACTTTAGCCACGTACGGAGACACGAGTGTGTCAGAAACAGGAGAAAACGAGACATTTGTGGCCACGTGCATGTGGCGGCCAAACTCCTCGCCGCGATTACCATCCATTTGCAACTTTGGAAGGTGCACGGGGAAGTGTGTGTGTGCGCCCGCGCCATCATTTATTTATGTTTTGAGACTAAATCTGGGTCACTGGAACCTCGTCGCCGTCCTCCTCCTCCTCCCAGAATCCCCTCTGTTCCCAGAGCGGGAGGGAGGTACCGTTAACTAACCACAGATAACAACAAGGCTGCACTCTTGTAACTATTATAATTACTGCCAGGTCTAAAGAGGACACTGTTCTTTTCTCTGGTCCGGAGAGAGAGAGAGAGAGACGAGTGCTGGTCAGATTAGGAAGCAAACAAGACAAATAGTCCGACTTGACTTTATCTGGTGGAGAAGTTGCTGAATTTTCTC
>NC_050513.1:18450102-18451349 GCF_002922805.2 Oryzias melastigma | reverse complement strand
ATTTCTAATTATCTGCAAATAATGGACACAAAAAAAGACAGAAAATGCCCCCACCCTCACCCCCCATTGTGGTTTTTCCATTTTTCTGTGGCTAAAGATCCTCAGTTTGAAGCCATTTGGGCTTTTTGACATTAAATTAATCAAGTAAAAACGATACAATTCATTTTATTAACAGTTTGTAAAGACGACCATTTTGGGAAACCCAGATTTTGGCGGGAAAATCAACTCAAAATATTCCATAAACTCCATGGATCCAAATAGAATATTCTAATTTCAAGTTAATGATTACACCAGTTAAAATACATAATAAATTAGGAATGTTTCCCCTTAAATTAAAAATAAAATAAAACACTCTAAAATTTGGATTTGATATTGACAAAAGTCAGAAAACACTAAATCAATTTGTCAAAAAAATGTGTTAATTTAGGAATATTTTTTTTTAAAAAAGACACCCTGAGAGAATTTAGGTTTATATGGTAAATATTTGTGTTTTGTATGCAGTACTTGAAATACAAAAATTAAAAAAAATGATCAGTGTTTAGTTTCGGGGTCCATCATTGTCTGATGAGGCATAAGGTATAAAAAAAAGTTGGGAAAATACTATTTTACTGTATTTTTTTCCATTTTTTATGTGACGATCATGTATAATCCTAAACAATGTTTATGAATTGGAAAAAAAGAAAATCAGAAAAATAAAAAAAAATCTGTTCAACTCCTGTCAAACTCAATGTTTACATTTTGATTTAATGTAAGTTCACTACAAAAATGGAAATAAAATGAGTTTAACTGGGGAAAATTTACAAAATGTTATAAATATTGTAATGTGGTGTCATGGTCCAATAACAATAAAAATAGCAAAATGTAGGGAAAAAACTTTTTTTTTTGCTTTTTTTTCTCATTTTATATTTATATTTTTATTACATGTTTAATAAATTCTATTTGACATTTTTAAAATGTGAAAAGATAGAAAAAAGTGAATTTAAACAAATTAAAGTTTTCTATTAAAGTCCAAAAAAACAAAACTACAAATTAAAAATGAAAATTTTGAAAGAAAATAAAATGTTGTTGGTTGTACATGAAAATTGTCATACATTCTAAAAAATATTCACATTTTTAAAAACATTAGACAAAAGTTACCTTTAGTGAAATTTAAACACAATTGTGATCAATTTGAACCTGATTTAAATCAGTTTTTTTGTACATAAGAACAAAACGTTTCTTAACCCCGTAATGCCTGTTGTCACTAA
>NC_050513.1:18446660-18448796 GCF_002922805.2 Oryzias melastigma | reverse complement strand
CCGAGGCACCACCCGCCAACAGGCCTGCATTATTAAAACCGGACACCACTGCGAATCAAAGGCCTGGAATTTGTAGGAAAACCTGGCCCGAGGCGGTACGAGCGATCCGGGATGAGACAGAGGCGAGCCTCCCGCCGGTCGGGGGATGGGCGGCAACACAACAGGTCGGAGGTACTTTAGGAAGTTGCCCCCGAAGCGTTAAGTTAAGCTACGTACCTTTGACATGAATAGACATGGACTAAACAAGGGTTTCAATGAAGTGAAGTCAATTTAGTCAGTTTATGACTAGATATCGCCAGATTTTGGCATTTTGGGACCGGCAGTGATTGGTCCGAAAATCTGTCAGTTAAACGGTGGTGGGCCGGTGGGCACTACACACTCTTATTGAGGCGTCCTATTGGCTAGTTTATAAACGATATGGAAAGTATATTATAAAAAAAGTAAGTTTGGCAAGAATATGTTAAAAAGAGACACCAGAGCAGTTTATTTTTCAATAGAAGTCTGTGGGAATCTGGCTTTCTGGGACCAGCGGGTACTTCCTGTTTGGAACACAAGAGTCCAGTTCCCTCAAAGTAATGTCTATGCTACGTACAAACTGGTTATTTGACACATGTTCTGCTTACTAGCACAATGGATTACCATCGTGTCAGGAGAAGGAGCCTTGGTTTAGATGTTAGGCTCTTCTCCGTGTCCTGGTTTACCAGATAAGCCAAATCCATGTGTCCTTAACACATTTGAGTCCATGATTGGTCAAACTTTGTGTTCAATAGCCGTGCGTTTTGTATGTAGACCCTCCCAAAAAAAAACTAGCGTATGAGAGTTTTAAATGCAGAAGAATGAAACACACAATTAGCCTTGTTCCCACTGAGCTGTCCGATAAAGAGGGGTACACAGAGTGATTTACTTTCTTGGCGTATGTGTGGTATAGACAGCTAGCGCAATATTGCCTCATTGTAGCACAAGGAAGAGAAAAACAGCAACAGATGTCATCCAGCAGCTTGTCTTCTTCCTGCTTTACTTGTTTTACATCGTGTATAACAGAAATTTAATGTTCTTTGATAGAAGAATTGGTAGCTAGAAAGAATACCGTCATAAAGAGGAAAACCGAAACGCCAGCTTAGCACTATATTGACACGAAAACGGAAACGGTAGCTTGGCGCTATATTGACGTGAAAACGGAAATGCTAGCTTAGCACTATATTGATGCAAAAACGGAAATGCTAGCTTAGCGCTATATTGACGTAAAACTGAAAACGCTAGCTTAGCACTATATTGACGCAAAAATTAAAACGCTAGCTTAGCGCTATATTGACGCAAAAATGAAAACGCTTGCTCAGGGCTATATTGACGCAAGACGGAAACGCTAGCTTAGGGCTATATTGACGTAAAACTGAAAACGCTAGCTTAGCACTATATTGACGCAAAAATTAAAACGCTAGCTTAGCGCTATATTGACGCAAAAATGAAAACGCTAGCTTAGGGCTATATTGACGTAAAACTGAAAACGCTAGCTTAGCACTATATTGACCCAAAAATAAAACGGTTGCTCAGGGCTATATTGACGCAAAAATTAAAACGCTAGCTTAGGGCTATATTGACGCAAAAATGGAAACGCTAGCTTAGGGCTATATTGACGCAAAAACTGAAATGCTAGCTTAGGGCTATATTGAAGCAAAACTGAAAACGCTAGCTTAGCACTATATTGACGCAAAAATTAAAACGCTAGCTTAGAGCTATGTTGATGCAAAAATTACAACGCTAGCTTAGGGCTATATTGACGCAAAAATGGAAACGCTAGCTTAGGGCTATATTGAAGCAAAAACGGAAACACTAGCTTAGGGCTATATTGACGCTTTCCAATGTAGTCATCATTTTCTGTCAATCAGCAGGTGGCAACAATTGTCCCATTCCACTTTTCGATGGACTTACAACCAATGGGCCCCTTGAGAGGTACAGTCCCGCACTGTTTAATGGATCCATTTCCTCAAAATTTTGTACCAGACTGGATGGCTCAGTAGAAACATTTGAAGTGGCCACTTGAATGTATGTGTGAACATAGCTTTTCAATATGAATATGAGCAACAAGTACATTTATGAATTTCCTTGGCAACTGTTTTTTTTTTTTGTTAACCACAC
>NC_050513.1:18441748-18443257 GCF_002922805.2 Oryzias melastigma | reverse complement strand
TTTTAAAATGTGAAAAGATAGAAAAAAAGTGAATTTAAACAAATTAAAGTTTTCTATAAAAGTCCAAAAAAACAAAACTACAAATTAAAAATTTAAAAATGAAAATTTTGAAAGAAGATAAAATGTTGTTGGTTGTACATGAAAATTGTCATACATTCTAAACAATTTTCACATTTTTAAAAACATTAGAAAAAAGTTACCTTTAGTGAAATTTAAACACAGTTGTGATCAATTTGAACCTGATTTAAATCAGTTTTTTTGTACATAAGAACAAAACGTTTCTTAACCCCGTAATGCCTGTTGTCACTAATATACAACAAACCACTTTGGCTCCAAAATTGTGATTTTTTTTCACCAAAAAGGTGATTTTTTTTTTTCATAGCTGGAAATAAATTATTTTATTAAGGGGTTAAAAGTAATCAAGCAGTTCTGTCAATCCATAATTATTTGATGCGTCATTAAAAAAAAATCCTTTTTTTTTTAATTTAATAATTATTTTGCAGTAAGATGGCGGTTTGAGGCCCGAGTCAAGAGACCTGCAACATCCTTCCATCTGCTCTGAATTCACTGCAATAGAAGAAAACAACAAGAAAAAAAACTCTGCAGCTGAAATTAAAAAGGCATCAGCGCTTTCTTTCATTTGCCTAATTCAATCAGCCGACGCGCTTTTCCCCCCAAAGATGAAGGGAACGCGACGCTACTTTGATAATCTTTACCTTCTCAAAAGCAGAACCGATGCTGCTCGCAGTGATGCTTTCTCAGGTGCAATTAATAACCGATCCCTCGCTGCGACGGTGACGGCGTCTTTTTATATCGCCCCTTTCAAAAGAAGGAAAAAATCATAATAAATAAAAATTTCCTGACGGAACCTGGCACTGTTCAGGATTAGGTGCAGCTTTTTAAAGAAAAAAAAAAGCTTTTCGGGGGAAACAAATAAATAAATAAATAAAAATAAAGAGAAAAGCAAATAATTTTGCAGTCATTAGTTTGCAATTATAGCACAACTATCTGCCAGCTTTGCAATTACGGCTGTGAATATGCAAATCCGGACTGATTTCATGGCCCGATTTTTAAAAAAAAAGCACACAACAATGCAGCAAAGAATCTTCATGTGTGTCAAGTTGAAAAGCAAAAAAAAAGGAGCTAAAATTAGGAAAAAAAGCAGGAGGAAGTGGTGGGGGATGGGAGGAAAGTTAATCAACAAAGTGTTAATTGAATACAAGTTCTCTAATCGCGGTATTACAAGCACAAACATCGCTTTGCTTAAATATTGTTAATGCGCTTTTTTCTCTTTTTTTGTTTCACCTATTAGAGATTCTTGTCTCCGAGTTAATTTCATTATGCTAATCAGGCCCTCATCCGTACAGAAGCGCGGCTTTGATCCGCGTTTGTCGTCGTGATCTTCAAAGACAACGTCACCACTTTACTTTTAATTTTTTTTTCCTAAAGAAATCTTATGGAAATGAGTTGGACAGGGTGGAGGAGTAATTAATTTTTTATGATGTGTCT
>NC_050513.1:18434142-18441713 GCF_002922805.2 Oryzias melastigma | reverse complement strand
GGATTTCATTTCCCTGTTTTTAGCAGGAGGAAAACGTGGGGGCGGGAGCTGGCGGGGGGAAGGAAGCGGTTTCAGATGTGCAAAGATTAAAGTGGATTCAAGACTTCATTTGGGCTGATAAACTTTTACTGTTTAATATGCTCTTTTGTGCTTTGAGCGCCAAAAGAAAAGTTTTTTTTTCCGATTCCCCTCCCCCCACCAATCCAAACTCTCACGGTGACGGGGGGAGAGAGAGAGAGAGCACTTCCTGTCCGGCCGCTTCCAGATCGCCTGCGGGAAACGGTGGTGGAAGGGGAGATGGGGCCCATCCCCCGCCCCTACTGGGCCGAGGCACCACCCGCCAACAGGCCTGCATTATTAAAACCGGACACCACTGCGAATCAAAGGCCTGGAATTTGTAGGAAAACCTGGCCTGAGGCGGTACGAGCGATCCGGGATGAGACGGAGGCGAGCCTCCCGCCGGTCGGGGGATGGGCGGACACACAACAGGTCGGAGGTACTTTAGGAAGTTGCCCCCGAAGCGTTAAGTTAAGCTACGTACCATTGACTTGAATAGAGATGAACAAAACAAGAGTTTCAATGAAATCAAGTCCATTTAGTCATTTTATGACTTGATATCGCCAGATTTTGGATTTTGGGACCAGCAGTGATTGGTCCGAGAATCTGTCACTTAAACGGGGGTGGGGCCGGCCGGCACTACACACTCTTATTGAGGCATCCTGTTGGCTAGTTTATAAACCATAAGGAAAGTATATCACAAATAAAAATAGGGTTTAGCAAGAATATGTTAAAAAGAGACACCAGAGCAGTTTATTTTTCAATAGAAGTCTGTGGGATTCTGGCTTTATGGGACCAGCAGGTACTTCCTGTTTGGAACGCAAGAGTCCAATTCTCTCTGAGTACTGCCTATGCGACGCACACACTGGTTATTTTATATATGTTCTGCTTACTAGCACATGTCCACCACCTTTAGTTGGAAGAGGCGTGGCTTGCAAATCTTGCAATTTTGGTTTGGTGTTGTGCTAGCATCCTTGCATTGGTGGATATGGATTACCATCGTGTTAGGAGAAGCAGCCTTTGTTTAGATGTTAGGCTCTTCTCCGTGTCCTGGTTTACCAGATAAGCCAAATCCATACGTCCTTAGCAAATTTGAGTCCATGATTGGTCAAAATTTGTGTTCAATAGTCGTGCGTTTTGTATGTAAAACCCAAAAATGGCTGTAAAAACTAGCGTATGAGAGTTTCAAAAGCAGAAGAATGAAACACACAGTTGTGCAGGTTTACTAAAGCCTCGTTTCCACTGAGCTGTCCGATAAAGAGGGGTACATTGAGCGGTTTACTCTACTGGCGTATACGTGGTATAGACCGCTAGCGGAATATTGCCTCATTGTAGCGCAAGGAAATGAAAAGCAACAACAGCAACTGATGTCGTCCAGCAGCTCGTCTTTTTCTTGCTTTACTTTTTATACATCGTGCATAACAGGAATTTAATGTTGTTTGTAAGAAGAATACAGGCGAAAAGAAAAATCGGAAACGCTTGCTTAGGGCTATATTGATGCATTCTAATGTAGTCATCACCCTCTGTCAGTCAGCAGGTGGCAATAATTGTCCGATCCATTTGCTCAAAGTATCTACATTCAAAGTGTGAATGTAGCTTTTCAACGTAAATATGAGTGAAAAGTAAATTTATGAATTTTCTTGTCAACTGAGATTTTTTGTTAACCATGTCTGCATTCCTTTCAAGTTGATCTCATACGTTATGTAGTTTTGTTCGGCTCGAGCAAAAAAAATTCAATGGATACCAATGAAAAAATGGGCGGGCAATGAGGGAACGCCACTTTGGCTAGTTGGGTACAACTTCAAAATTGACAAACCCTTTGTCCTCAAGTAGCTTCCCAATGATGCTTGAGGGGTTATGGAGGAGTTTTACCTCAGTAGTACGTATCAACTGTGATTTTCTTTTTTTTAATTCACAATGGCGGCTTCTTCCTGAGGTCAAAGGTCAATAAACTTTTTGGCTGTGGTTAGAGAGTTATTTTTTACGTAAAGATCCCTGATATGCGTTTTGGTTTCATAAATCGATTTTAACATATTTTTTGGCCCCTTAAAAGATTTTAGCCCCATTCATTCTTTTTAATGGTTTCTCCCACTGTGATGTCCTTTTTTGTGGGGGTCGTTTAATTTCGCCAAAATTCATTTTCATGTCACATGTAGAAATTTGGTGAGTTTTGGAGTAGCTGATGGGGACAACATGTTTTACAAAAGAGAAACAAAGTTGCAAAAACAGTGTGATCCTTGCAGTCCTGGACTGAAGTGGGGCCAAATAACACACATGGACTGGTTGGTTGCCGTCCGGGACGACCCTATTAGACGTGTCCCACACAGAAAAAGCCTTGAGGCAAAAATCCCAACTCACAGGACGGAAGGTGCCTCCTAAAAGAATACCTCAAAGAACCTCTTCAGTTCAGAAAGTGGTCGGACAGACAGGTTGAAATATGACCATGAAAGTGGGACAAGACGAAAGGTCAAAGCTCAGCGTCATCCCTGTAGGGACACATTGTTGGGTGAGTGAGTGAAGTGCAAAACAAACCAACGATCTCCATCAGGAGAGCAGAGGTGGAGGTGGTGTTCATCTGTACAGCAGACCAGTGTGGAAAAAAGGGGGACAGAGCAGACTCTACTTTTGAGGAATCTCAGGTCCAGATGTTTCAGATCTTTTACGAGTCTGTGGCACGGAGTGTAGTTTTATTTTTATGGTCGTCTGTTGGAGCAGCGTCAGAGACAACTCTGCTCTCAAGAGACGATGCAAACAAGGCTGTCGCGTGAGTTGTACTGGACAGCACCGCAAACAGCATTAAAGGACTCTTCAATGGGCTTCAAACAGAGGGTCCACCCGGCCTACCGGGACGTCTAGAGATACCCTTGCCAAACAACAACGACCACCAGCAGATTTTGACCAGAAATTATAAGTTATCCTTTAGATGACTTCATATTTTTTAGGTTTCCATATATTGCTAAGGTATAACAGTATCTTAAATGTTTTGATGTATTTTTAAACACCTGTAGCGACCTCTTGGCCAGAACTCTTTTACAAAAGGGGTTTGAAATCTCAATGGGATTATCCTGGTTAAATAAAGGTCAATAAGTTAATAATGACAGGATCCTTTCGCCAATCAAATGTCCAGAAAGAGTCTTAGTGTGGAACTCCTTATTTTTCATGTTCTTCGGTCGGCAGACAGACACGACTGGACAATGGTCGTCAACCATGACCATCTCAACATCCCATTCTTGGATTGCGGAAGACCCAGTTGGCCCATTAATGCCGGAGATGTTGCCGACTAAACAAATCAACGCACTATTTCCGAACTATCGCAACTTTGAAGCAATCGTCACGAGATTCTGAAACAATTGTTTGCAAAGTATTTGAACATTCTTTAAAGGACTCATCTCATGACAGCTAACCAAGAATTATATTCTGTGTTTTAGATTTATGTGATAAAGAAGCAGTATCTGAACAGTTTAAATGTCAATAAATGGCAGCTTTCCAGTTTTTCCTTTTACTCAACTCTTAAAAAAACAATTCCATTCCATTCATATTTGTAGACAATATGCCTCACGGTGAAAAGAAAAACAGAAATCAATATACGGCATGTTGCTGACTGCAGAGCCACAGCAGCTTGTGTGCTTCTGTGTCCCTGCTGGATAATAACACATAGGTGAACATGGCAGATTGTGCTTACCTACTAAATCCGGCATTAGAAACATTTTTGAAAAAAAAAAAAAAAAAAAGCCTCTTACACGGCAAACATCAAATCTGTCCTGTCTGAGTGCTCAGGCGCGATGCCAGATCTACTCAGGTAATGCAGGCTGGAAGCCGACTGCACAAATCTACCACCGGCTGTGCCTGGGACGCCGCCTGCTATAATTTTCCATCATCTATCATTGGTGAAAACATACTGTGGCATGTGAGGTAATTAATTAGGAAGACAAATACAGGCAGAGAGGGAGGTTTGATGTCAATGGGAGTCAGGCTTTGATGGATTGGACGACCGGTTTCTGGGGTTGAAATGGAGCGTCAGGCTTAAAAGTGTGTTGATACCGACGCCGGGATAAGCTCCCCCTCTAATTCCCCCGGTCATCCCGACTTAGTCTTTTTTTATTTTTTTGTTTTTTTCCTCTCTGTTTGTGCTCTGGAGAAAAAGACAAATTCTGTCACTAATCCCTACCTGAAATACTAGGTATTGTAGAAAATCAAGTACTCTGGATTTTAATGCAATTCGGTGAGTTGCTAGCTATTTTTGTTTTACCCTTTGACACCAAAACTTAACTTCCAGTGTTGACATTCTTTCAATTACTGTAACTCCTCAACCATTTAGGGAATTAATGCAAATCAACTAAATTACAGACTGAGGCGGAGTTACTCAGCACTTTATGTTAGTAACTTTACTTAAGTGTAGCATTTCTGTGAGAATTTAAAACGCCGCTTTTAGCTTTTATTAGCAAATTTGCGTTTATCGCATAAACAGTTAAAGAACTAAGCCAGGTAAAAGAGAGTTGTTATTTTGGTGATGTCACCGGTGATGTCACAGGTGCTACAACGTTAAACAGCAATATGACATCACCCATTTTCTAAAGTAAAAATGTAACAAATGCAAAAACTTAAAATCTAATTATGAATTCATTGTATCTACTGGAAAATTTGTAAAAAAAAAAATGTAATCACTTTTTTCTAAAATGACAAATCGTACAAACGCAAAGCATTGGGGTAAAAAAAATAAAAAATGGTGCACATTAGAGTTTTTAGTTACAATTTTCCACTGCCTTTGATTTTGGAATTACAAATTTGGACATTGCGACAAAATGACTAACAATGCACTAAGTAGAGAGGGAATTTGTGAACATGCTAGCCACTTTTACTTGCAATCTGCAAATATGATGCCACTCACTCTCCGAAGTCAAAACAACTAAAAATGCCTTATGGAGGCTAGAAAGTGCTTGTATTTGAAATGAATTTATTTTAGAAAGTAAAAAAAAAAAAAAAAAAAAAAAAGTGTACACCCCACCACTAAGTAGTGATGGAATTCAAACAAATGCTAGCTATATTTTTTTTACAATAACAAATATGATGTAAAAGTAAAAAGTTAAGAAAACGTGTCTGTGTTCCAAGAATGAAAAACAAAATCATGCATAAAGGAAGAATATTGAAATCCAAAGTATTGTGGTATATATATCCACCAATCTGGTTAGCATCAATGCCCAATGGCTTTTCTACAAAGACTTCTGGGAAATTACTAGGGTTGTAAATTTGGACCATTTCATGAAAATAAAAACCTAATACAACAATTTTAGGAAAACTTTGTAAGAATCAGCTGAGTTCTAAGATTGCAACCTGCATAACTCCCAAAAAATTAAATAAATCTATATTTACCAACTTAGTCAACATTGAAAGATTTTTATTCTTGGAAATTTTGAGAGTATGAGATTTTCAAAACTGTAGATCATGAAAAACTCCAAAATATACTCACTTTTTCTCAAATGACAAATTGCTCAAACATCCACACTAGTTTGTAGCAAAGACTTCTGGGAAATTTCAACATCGTAGATTTGGATACTAAGTGGGGAGTAGTGAAGGACTTCAGAGGACAGAATCATTCTGCTATGAATCATACCTAACTCAACGTAAAACACTCTTCACAGCCAAATCAAAGTGATGTCAGAATAAAGACGGAATTTGTAGAAACATTTAATCATAGGTGATTTAAGTGAATTCAAAAGTGGCAGAGACAGTCTATAATAGCTCAGCGAGGACTTTATCGTGCCAAAATCCTTGACAGAGATTCAATTGTGCAGTAAAGGGATTTGATTATCTTGAGAACCGCAATGGCTTTGACTGTTTTTTTGTTGTTTTTCGCCGCGGAGCGCTGCACCTTGCAGAGTCCCAACAGGTGCCTGCTGGACTTGGTTGGTGTTGATCCAACGCCAGCTGGCCGTGGTGATGGATGACCGACCACCGGTGTCTCTCTTTTCATCCTTTCCTGCTTTTTCTTTTTTGAACAAGCCTTGACGGGGACCGCTGATGGGTGCAGGGGGGGTGAAGGAGCGAATGGTGATCTAAGAACTGGAAGCTGATTGGGTTTCAAAGAGCTTGGCACGGACCTGTAAGGAGGGCATCCTGCCAAAGAAGGGTTCCTGTGCATTTTTTTTTATTTTTTCACATCGATAAATGGGAAGTTCAATCAGAGCTTTATTGAAACGGGCGATTTCCTGACAAACACGCAACATGCTGATGCACAAGAAAGCGCACGGGGCCAAACGCGCACGTATTATATAACCCCGCGCGCATGCTTTATTCATGCAAATGCGCCGTGTCGACGAGGCGCCGTTTCACGGCCAGAAATTTCACCAAACACTCAAGCAGACAAGCGTTGTACATGCACACATGGCTGCACCAGGGCGAAACTTTAAACTGAAAAATATACGGTTTAATTATTCATTGCGTGTGCAGGGAAGGCTCTAAAAGAGGAGCTTTAAAGGTTTAGAGGGGGGAAAAAAACGGAATGTATATTTTTAGGCATATTAAAAAAAGAATTGTCTTTGATCATATTTGATTTTATTTAAGGTAACAGTTCTTTTTGGAAGGTCTATTTCTTCAGAACTTAGTAACATCATGATGACCGGATTAGTCTAAAATTGCACAGGAAGTCAGTGTCCATCGTTATCTTTTGGTTTTCGGATCTTCAATTTCTACCACAATTGACATACACACACACACAGACACCTACATACTTGTATATATGTATGAATGAATGTATATATCCATATCTATCTATCTATCTATCTATCTATCTATATATATATATATATATATATATATATATATATAAAAATACATAAATATATTTATGTATGAATGTATATATCCATATCTATCTAGAAATACATACACACACATATATATATATATATATATATATATTTAAATACACATATATATATATAAATACATGTAGATACATATACAAACACACAGATATAGATGCATATATTAAAAAACATATAAATATATAAATACACATAGATACATATACATATATATAGATATTTATATACATACACACCTATCTCTCTCACACTCTCTCTCTCTAGTGTATATATATATATATATATATATATATATATATATATATATATATATATATATATATATATATATATATATATATATACATACATACATACACACACACACATACATACATACAGAAACATTCACACTATAGTCCCCCTTATTCGCGGGAGTTAGGGACATACGCGAATATGTCCAATCCGCGAATACTGCCAAATCCCATGGTCAAAGGATGTCTGTTATCAGTCCATACTTATCAAAAAAATTTGCGATCAAGATTTGTGAAACATTTATTAAAGAATATTGGAGTATAGCTCAACACAAAGATTTTTTTTGTTGTTTTTTTTGTAATTAAGAACAAAAGACTGTACCGCAGCAGCAATAGTGTCCGCTTCCTCCTTCAAAGAATAAACACCTGCTCTGGATCATAACTATCCTCTGATTAT
>NC_050513.1:18429299-18433344 GCF_002922805.2 Oryzias melastigma | reverse complement strand
TATATATATATATATATATATATATATATATATATATATATATATATATATATATACATACATACATACACACACACACATACATACAGAAACATTCACACTATAGTCCCCCTTATTTGCGGGAGTTAGGGACATACGCGAATATGTCCAATCCGCGAATACTGCCAAATCCCATGGTCAAAGGATGTCTGTTATTAGTCCGTACTTATCAAAAAAACTTGCGATCAAGATTTGTAAAACATTTATTAAAGAATATTGGAGTATAGCTCAACACAAAGATTTTTTTTGTTGTTTTTTTTGTAATTAAGAACAAAAGACTGTACCGCAGCAGCAACAGTGCACTTTGTGACACAGATTAGTGTGAAATAAGGAGTGTGCGCTTCCTCCTTCAAAGAATAAACACCTGCTCCGGATCATAACTATCCTCTGATTATATTTTCAGTATAGCAGGAATTTTTGGGCACTTCAAAGTCACCTGATGGCGTTTCTCCATAAAGGGACTTGGAGAGAGGAGAGGCCGCTCCTGTCGCGGAAGGGGAGCGCCCATCCGCACATTCCGTATGCGCGGATACGCGGTAGATATATACCTGTTCAGATAATGAACACCTGGATGACTCATGAAAAATGTATTTACATACAATTTCTCCTATATATATATATATATATATATATATACATATATATATATAATTAAATTTACTTACACACAATTACAGACCCACCCACACACTGAGTGATTCTACTAACAGACGTGTTTTAACGTAACTCTTTTGCTATCCTGTGCATGCTTACATTAGAAGTGGGGTCATCTGGACCCCACAGGACAAAACGCTGAACTTTTTATTTATTTATGATTTTTTTATCTTCACTGGTGTCTGTGGCAGACATAAAATCCTGTCTACCTTTGTCATGGGAGGTATCACCCATTAATGTAAGGGTAGGGTCATCTGGACCCCATAAGAGAGCACGAGTTAAGAAAACATAGAGCATAAAATTTAAAATGGAAAAAATAAACAAAGCTCAGACTGCTACAGACTTAAATAAATAAATAAATGACGTAAAATTCACTTTCAACTATATTTCCTCAATTTGTACTTTGCAATTTGTTTAGTTAATAATAATTTCAATTTTAGTAAATTATTTAGCATTTCATTCATTGCTAAACAAAACTCAACCACTGAAGTGTTAAAGAGTCAGTGAGGAAAAACTACTGATCATTTTCTTTGAAGTTTTAAAAGTATTTTGATTGTCAAGTGTGTCAAAGTTCTGAATCGCTACCCTCTAACAGCCCACAGAAGTCAAAATCATGTTCTGAAACAGCAACGGCGGCAAATTCTGTCCCTTTGGCAAAACTCGTGAGTTCACCAATTTGTTTTTTTAAGAAACTAGAAAACACACTAGTGTACACTTGTGTCATTTCATACTAAATGTAAAGTTATACACACATTTGTTTATAGTGATACACAGAGGTGTGGGATATTTGTTATGAACAATTGACCCAACCCCTTGAAGCCTGTGAGCATGTTGCTCTAGCCCTGTCTTTTGATGGGTCAGACCATGGATTTTAAATCAACTGTCTCCAAGTCTCCATATGGACACTGTTCCACTGGGATACTTTGGCATGGTGTGTTGTTTAGGTCTAGTCCAGGCTTTTTTCATGTTCATGTGAATAAGAAGGTTAGGACCATAAAGTGCATTACATTATAAACCTTCAACACCATTAAAAATCACAATGGCGACAACTAACTACACATATCAAGGCTGCTTTTCTCAATGTCAGAATCCTTTAAAATTTAGTTTATTAGAATTTACAGTAATTCAAATAATGTTAAAACTGAAGCTAAAATTCCAGTGCGAATGTTTTAATCATAGTAGAAAGGTATAAGCAATTTAACATATGAAACACCGAACAAGTTAATAGTTGTTTGTTTAATTCCTTTGAACTACTACACACATGCTTTCGTTGTAGCGCAGTGTGGCAACCCATCCACGATAGCTGATGAATTATGTATAAAATACTCTGGCGAAAGCCAGCAAAACCCGGCTAAAGACAAATTAGCCGTAGAGGAAATGATGGACAGGTCCACATCAGCTCATGACAAAGGGTCTTAGAATAAAAAGACATAACGGTGTGTGCCGTCATGCCTGTATCCGACTCCCGGGCCCGCCGTCCTCACATGTGCGCTTATAGCGGCAGAGCACTGCTTTATCTGTCAGCAGCCGTGAGGATTAACAAGCCTCGGTTCGGCGCTGCACCTGACTGAACCTGCCTCTCAGCTGGAGGATAATGCCTCTCTGGCCGCCACTCTCCCCCAACCTCGCCCTCAATTTGCTCGGATTTGAACCTTTGAATTATGGCTTACTAACAGCTGGTACAAGGAGGGCTTCTCCTGCATATTTAATAGCATGAATTAAAGATGACCAGGACGCTGGACCTGCTTTTTTTCATGCCCTCCTTGTTGTACCGACACAATGAGTGAGCCGGAGTCAAGTACAGAGGTGATGTGCTGTACAGGGAGGTTTACAAGAGGGTTAAGGCCTTTCCGCTGCCCCTCACTTCACTTTATGTCAGCTAGTCAACTCAATCCTGGAGAAAAATGTCAAGAAATACAACTGTTCACCGACTTTAATAGAGGCGTTTTCTCCTGACAGACGGTTACAAGGACAAGCCTAAAGGTGAATTTGCTTAGTTAACTGTATGACATCAATTATGTCCCTCAGTAGTCGAGGACCAGATTGTTGTCACAATATTTCTCTCTTAGTGAGCAAAAATTATTCTTCCGCCACATACTCAAAAAAGATAAAAATAAAGTGCACGCAACTGACTTCTACCCGGTAAAAATTAATTATGGGCAAAGTGATTGACCCTCCCCCAAAACTGATGACATCACAGGAGGCAAGACACCAATTAAAAAATTACTGGGGCCAAAATCTCTTATGGCAACATGTTCTCATTCCCAACTCATCATATACCTTCACGTTTTGGGTGTCCCAACTGGCCGTTTGACGTGTTGGCTGTTCCCATTACATTAGTTGTCTCTGCTAAATTGTTAAAGAAATTCCTGCCTAATTCAGCATTTCTGCTGGAATAATCCCTAAATATCTCTTTTACAAGTTTTCTCAGCTCAAACATCCTCGGCAGGTCATTAACTTTATTTGATTGAATCTTCCTTCCCTCTGAAATCTTTGTAGCTCCTTTAAACAAAGACTTTGTGATGAAGGTTTTCCCTTAAACATCAAATTTGACATGTATCGCAGTATATCCCAAGACATTACCAGAGACAATATTTTACTTTTTTATGCTACTAGAAAATTATTTATCTGAATATTAATCTACCTTTCACATAAATAATTTTAAAGTACATTTTAGTTAAAAATCAGAACACTGAGCTTTGCAACTGAATGTCATATACAAGCTGCTTGTGCTATCTTAGGTGTGTTGATGTTGGCAGTGGGGTCAACTGGACCCCACAAGACAGCATGCTAAACTTTGTAAAATGATAATATTTTGATTTTCAGTGATGTCGGTGGCAGACATGAAATCCTGTTCACCTTCATCCACATTTGTCATAGGATGGATAAAACGTCAATGTAAGGCTTGGGTCATCTGGACCCTATAATATTGCACAAGGGTTAACCAAGCAAATTTATGATGCTTTCCTCTTGGTATTTTAAGAAATATGTTTTTTCCAACACTCAACATTGTCTGATTTTCATAACAATTTTGCCAACATAAGGAGAAAAAAAAACAGTAATTTTCCATATCTCTGGTTAAGGAAACGAGGTCCTTACTGCTAAATGTGGTTGAACTAGTAGTTTTAAAACAGTTCAGCTCAGGGGTTTTCTTGAAACATTCCTGTGTGATGAAGCAGTGGGACAGTAAGACACTGAACTCAACTTTGACAATAAAAAAAAAAATATGACCTTTATTGTCACAAGTTTTCCCACCTACTGCTGGAAAAAGGTAAATTCTTAACAGGTTGCTGGAACGGGTTTCTGAGCCCCATGTTCAATGTAATCCAAGAGGGGTTTTTTTATGTTAGTA
>NC_050513.1:18424671-18429199 GCF_002922805.2 Oryzias melastigma | reverse complement strand
TAAGACACTGAACTCAACTTTGACAATAAAAAAAAAAAAATATTACCTTTATAGCATTTGAAATTGATGCAAGTATCACAAAATGAAGTATTGCAATATTTCACTGAGGCAATATTTTCTTACACCTTTAATTGTCACAAGCTTTCCCACCTACTGCTGGAAAAGGGTAAATTCTTAACAGGTTGCTGGAACGGGTTTCTGAGCCCCATGTTCAATGTAATCCAAGAGGGTTTTTTTATGTTAGTACAACTTCTTTTTCATTGAATATCATCAATTGGGGTCTTTTTTTTTGGTCAATTATGGATCATTTACCAAAATTGATGCATCAAAACGAGAAAAAAAACAAACCAAACCACAAGAATCTTTCCAAGAGTCATCGTTTCAAAGTATAAATATCTTTGAAGGTTTTCGACTGAAGGTTTTGATTATTCAATCCAGAGAAGTCAAGTTCCTTCACGCTCCATTTGGCCCAGACAAGACGTGACGAGTTAAATACTAATATTTCAAATCAAGATTTCATGGGTCAGGTGACCTTTTTACAGGAAGATAAGCCGGTTGGGAGGTCGCTCAGGAGGGCAAGAAACTTAGCGGAGACGTTTTCACTTTGGTGAGGTAAACATCTGGGCGTCATCTTCAAAGAGAGGCTCTGACATCACGAGACTCCCCACTCCGCTAAGGTTCCAACCACAACACAAGCGCCGGTAGCTTGTGCCAGGAGTGGCGCCGCTCTGCGCTGCAAAGCCTACAGAGGGAGGCGGGGGGGTGCGACCGCAGCCAAGCTCCCGAGTCTCAGGTGTGGTGGGTCTCAGCCAGACGGCAGATGTCTATAGAAAGCTCCCACAGCACTGATCCCTATTAGATCTCCACAATTACCCCCGCCGAGCCCCCCCCTTATCCAACTGCAAACTCTGCTTCGAATTAGCATCTGGCTCCCTGGGGCGGCGGCGGGGAAGGGGGGCCTCCTGTTAACTCTGACTGGGGTTAATGTCAGGTAAGCAGTCTGACTGCCGATCGCCGTCGTCCTCTGTGATAATTACGTTTTGACCGTTTGACCCCAGTTGCTTTGGCACTGAACAGGAACGCCGCGGCGGCGGGCGGCAGAGGAGGAAACGGCTGCCTCGACCAACACCTCTATACGGCTCCATTACGACAGACCAAGCCTCTTATGGCGTCTTGTTAAGTACGCCAATGACAAGGAGACGAGGGGTGGAGGGATCCACTCCAGCCTCCGTCTCGGCTAATAGACCCCGGTGCATCCGGTGTCAGGTCTGGATCTGAATAATCTCTGTGTAAAGTAATGTCCTCTGTTTACAAGCCATTATCTGTTCAGAGTCCCTCTCTTGTCTTTGTTACTCTCCTCTCTCAGTGGTAGCCTAATTGTGTTATCCAATATGCACTCCCCTCTTTGATCACTTAGCGCCACTTAAGGTGTCTGCTAGAGTTGCTGGAAATTGTTGGAAGGAGGCAAAAAAAAAAAAGCAACGGGTTGGGGAAAAAAAAAGAATAAAATAAAGAGAACTGTCGGCTCTGAGGAGAGGCCGCCTTAATTGCAGCGGGTAGTGGGGGTAAGCCTTTGTTTGGCGGTGGAGAAAGGTGGCACGCCACGGTTTAAGTGACTGCTTGACAGTGGTATTCTCCTGAATTGGAGAGGCGGCGGCTGACAGACGGACTGACGGCTGGGCATGGAGGGCTGGAACGCCGTTTCACCGCCATTAAGAGGAAGCGCAAAGAGGAGGTAATTAATGCATCGAGAGGCTTGACAGGTAAAATGTATACGCACCGCGTATTGTTTAAGTCGAGCTTGACGCGCCTTTATGAGGTCTAAACAAAACAAATGGCACAAACGTCAAAGGAAAATGTCAAATCTTACCACGTCAAGTTGACTAAAACCACGAAAAAAAGTGGGGCGTATCATTTCCTGTCCGACAGCTGTAATGGTAGGAAGAAGAAAAGGACGTAAATATCATGATAAACATATGGGCTTTTAATGTATCAAAAGATACCATAGCAACAAAACAAAGTATTGTCAGAGGTTGTTATGATCATATGATTAATGAAAAACATTAGAGGCTTAAAAAGATGTTTGACAGCTGATTATACCAACCCAAACCGCCAGATTTACATTCTTAGGGCAAGGGCTGGACGAGAAGAGATCGTTTGTACCAACGGTTGAACCGGATTGTACCAATGTTTATACCAGATTGTACCAACGATTTTACCAGATTGTACCAATTATACCAACAATTATACCAGGCGATTGTACTAACAATTGTACCAGATTGTACTGGATTGTACCAACGTTTGTTCCAGGTTGTACCAACAATTGTACCAGATTGTACCAACAATTGTACCAGATTCTACCGATTGTACCAACTCACCATCCCATTTCGTGTCATCCTGATCTAAATTGTCAAATGTATGTTTTTACGTCAAAGGCCAAGGGATAGTCGACGATAGGTCGAAGAAGCTACCTCCAGGTTTTCTTGATGTCCTTGTCCTAACTACCTGTTTTGTATCAAAAGTTACCATAGCAACACAATTGGCGGTGGATATGACCATAGCATTAGTGGAGAACGTTCAAGCCCTCAAAGGATAATTGACAGCTGAATATACTGATGAGGTTTGTAGTGTCTTGTGGGTATGATGCAACCATCGTCGTTCCATCTTGACCCAAACCGTAGAAACTATGTCCTTAGGCCAAGAAATGGAAACAACACGTCACAAGAATTACAGACTTTCCTTGTCGCAAGTACCAGTACAACCTGACTTAGATAACTGTGAAAGAATATCAACACTTTGTTCTGCGACAGGTGAAATGTGTACCTATCCATACATACATGAGAAAAAATGTGCTCTGCTCAAGTTGTGTTTGATCCGCTTTTATGAGGTGTGAACAAAACAAATGGCAGGAACGTCAAAAAGTCGACTTTAACCCAGAAATAATCTGTAATTCCCAAATCTAATGCCCTGGCTGTCATCAGAAGTCAGTTTATTCATAAAGAATAATAAAAAAAAATAGGTGGGTCTCTTATGGGGGGGAACTCCTAGGGGGTGATGGGCTCCTCGTCTGGGGCTAGGGGGCTTTTCGATGGTGGGACCCTATGCTGCACCCCCTGGCGCGGCAGGGGAGAGGCTCTCCTGCGAAAGGCCCCTTGCTAGGCAGTGGACTTTATAAAGTGTTCACCATTTTGTGTCCAAATCTACAATTACAAAATCCAGTGGCCAAAAAATTTCCCACAATTCCCTGCGAAAAACCAGTGTACATTGACGCAAAGTAGATTAGCAAGTATAGATCACAATGCAATGCGTTTTGAACAGTTAAAACAACCCCCAAAACAATTTGTATAAACAATTCAGTAAATTATGACGTTGGATTCATGAATATTCTTCATCAATTAGATATACTTTATCATATATTGTATTTTTACCTTGTCAAATGGATGTCCAATTGGATGTTTTGAACCGGAGACGTCGTCGAGGACATTTAAACGCCACACACTGTTTGACCTACCTTAACTATTTTTGGCCATTAACATGAATCAGTTAATTTGGAGAAAAGATTATTTCATATAAAGTTTGTGCTAATATTCAACAATATATAATTTTTTTTAACCCTCATATTGTGTTTGGGTCAAAACTGACCCATTAAAGTGTTAAAATTAGTCAATTTAGACCCAAACACAGTATAATGGTTTAATCTTTATAATTTTTAGGCTTTTGGTTCAGCAAATAATGTCATATTTGTCGTTTATAAAAAAATAAAACAAAAAGTTTTTGGATTGCACTAAAATTCCGCACTATTTAGGTTTAGTAGAGGAATTCGAACAAATCCTGAATCACATGTCGGCCCCATTGGAACATCAAAATCATTCAGTTTGAAGAACACAAACTTTCATTTTCGTGAGTGGGTTACGATGCAAACAACAATACAACAAACCCTGTTCAATTGAGAGCTCACTGGAGTCCGGCAGGTACCACAAACTGTGGAAAGGTTTCCATCCAAACATTCCCTCCCTCTGATGTTTGACACTAAGTCCATAATTGCATCCTCTCTGCCTCTCTGTTGACGCCGCGCCGCTACATAAACGCGGACAAACGCGCCGTACACGGGGTGTAAAAGAAACCAACAACTGAAAGGTAAATACCACTTTATCTGGCCTGTCACAGCAACGAGCCGCCGAGCACTTTGTTTACCTCGCTGCTGAGTGAAAGTGGCTCAGGCCCTGCTGCCGCTGTGATATGGCCCCTAATTAGTTTCCAGGCAGCCTTTACCTGCTTCCCCCTCAGCGGTGAGGAAAAACACCCGTGTGATTTTTCTCTACATAGAATCCCTCTGCTGCTTCTACTTTCACTCTTTTGTCTTTGCACTTTACTACCTGGGTTTCTCTTGTGTAGGAGGTTGGTTTGCTTTTGTTTCCTGTGTTGCTTTCTCACATTTTCATGTCAATGTGCGGCAACTTTTGTGATTTCTGATTATGCAGCGCTAAATTCCTTTTAAAAATTTAAGTCTTTATGTCTGGGAGGAATA
>NC_050513.1:18423597-18424418 GCF_002922805.2 Oryzias melastigma | reverse complement strand
ATCAGATTGAACGACAAAACCCGAAACCTGAAGGATGTGCATTGCCACGTAGTTATATAGATAATCAAATAGTACTTTAAAGTACACAAAGTAAGATGCAGGATCGGCTTTGAGGGCAAATGAGAAAAATACATTTTTAAAAAGGCAAAAAATAAAATAAATTGTATACAGGAAATTGTACATTTTCCCATAATTGTATGAAAAAATGTTACTTTTATAAAGTAAACAAAAACAGTGGGAGGGTGGGGCAGAAACTCCCTACATAAAAAGGAAGTGATGCGTTTTGCCACATAGCTAAAGATATAAAAGACTAAAATGTATACTAAATAAAAGCAGCAGAAGCTTATGAATCTAAAGACAAAATAATTCCAAGTACAAACAAATAACCTACTTATGGCACTAAAAGAGATATATACAAACATACACACAGTAAAATCTTCCGCGGTTAACAGGAACTGATGTGTTTTAACGCCTAATTCCATTAAAAAATTACCAAGTACACAAAAAGCAGCTTCTAGGCAATATATATATATATATATACACACACACATACATACATACATACATACACACACATATCGATAGATCGATAGATAGTTCCACAAAACTGTGAAGTCTTCCGCGGTAAACAGGAAGTGATGCACTTTGCTATATAGTTCTGTAAAACATGAAAAAAAATCCAAATACACAAACAAACTGCAGAAAAGACTTACAGTACTAAATGTCATATATATATATACATATATATATATAATTTTTTGAACAAAATGGTGAAATGCTTCCGCGGTTAACAGGAACCATTTTGCCATAGAGTCCTTTAA
>NC_050513.1:18409437-18423387 GCF_002922805.2 Oryzias melastigma | reverse complement strand
AGTAAAAAGAATAATTTATTGTAGAAAAACGAAACAAAAAATGTTTTGTTTGTTCTTTTGTCGGACTTAAACAAAAGAGATCTACCTTTAAGGTTGTCAACCAAGAGCTTAATGCTAATTCTCTTTTAATAAACTTAAAAAAATAAATAACAGGAACAATAAACCTAAAATTATGCCAGACTTTTATTGAAACATGAAAGTGCCAAAAGGAGCCAAAAACTAAACAGTGCTTCCTCGCTGAAAGGCGAATAATAAGTCAGAGCTCTATGAGGTAACAGCAGCGTTTAATTCTGCCTCCAAGAAAACCTTTAATCTGCTCATTCTGCCCCGACCCACCTCCTCCACCTCCTCCACCTCCCGTCCTGCTGCCGGTGTCGTTAGCCGCTACGCTCCGGTGAGCCCCCCCAGGAGAGTATACGTGTGTGTCTTTACTTAAACAAACAAACACAAACACACAAACAGCAGCTATACAAGGCGGGCGGGCAGACAGGTGTGATTAAAACCGCTATGATTTATGGGAAGGTGTGCCGCCTGCCGTCACGCTCCGCGCGCACCGACGTTTGAGCTCATCTGAAGATGCTCGGCGACCCCCCTCCCCCCAGCGTCCCACACACGGCCCTGCCTCCATGTTTATGCACGCCGAGGACGGGAGGCGAAAGCCCGCGCACGGCGGCGTGTCGGCGGCGGCTTTGACCCGTGTGTAGGTGTTTGGCTCCAACCTGCTTGGCCTTTAACTCTGCTGCTTTAAATAAGAGCGGATCCACTCGGAGAGATCGTGGCTTCCGTGGGAATAAACATCACGTTGAGGAGCAACGCTTCCGGCGGTTCGTGCTACGCGCAGCAATGCATACAAAATATGAAGACTTCAACAAAAAAAGGATTTATTTACCTTATTATCATTAAACTTGTCATTTTTTAACCACACAAACTTTTAGGACTTTGGCTTTTACTTGAAATTAAAATCAAGTAAGGATGTCCTCACATGAAAAGCAAAGTATTCTGGGAAAAAAAAACAACAAAAGATACTTCTATCATCTTTAAAATTTTATTGATTAACTGGATTTTTCGGATTAAAAGTTACTTTTTTGTATAGTTTGGTGTGACCTATCTATAATTTTTGTCGTTCTAATTCAGTTTTTAAAGCAATTTTTTTGATTTTACACTTTTCGTACAGTTGCTAAATTTTGTAGTTTACAAATTTCGTCAAGAAGGCTTTTTATAAACACTTATTTACTCAATTTTTGTTTTAGTTTAATGTTTATATTCTTTCAACTACCAAAAGTCTTAATTAATTAAGCAATTAATGCAACATTACTGGATTCTAAAGCCAAGAAAAGCAGCTTTACGTTGCGACACTTTAAGCTAGCCATAACGTTAGCATAATGGCACAAAGTCAACATGAAAGTCACTCTTCTCCGCGTCACAATCAGCTAATTCATGATTATTGCGTAAACAAAGTCTAACAAAATGTTTAAGTTCAACTTTAATGGTTTAATGATTCACGTTTTGTACGTAAATCTTGAAAATTAACTTAAAACATGCAAAGCGACGTGCAAACACAAGAGTATGGAAGCCCGAAAGGCACATATACATTTACATCAACTTTTATTTTTAACGTCTATTTCTGGTGTGAACGTAGTATGACACATAACTTGAAAATATTTTCAGTCCTTTATGTGTCACTCTATTAGGCTCTTAACTACATTACCCACAATTCATCAACAACCCTTCAAACACTGTGGATTCATAGTTTGCTGAAACATTTTGACAGATTTTTAAGTGCTATTTACCACCAAAAATTGGGTCAAAATAAGTAAAAACAAGCAGTTATTGCACATAAGGCCGACCAGATAATAAGACATATCCTCGAGTTTTAAGAAAAACTATTTAAGAGTGACTTATGGAACGAAATAAAACAATTGGCTAAACATGACAGATAAATCAAAACAGTAAATTAATCCTTTTTTTAAATTATTTTTCATGTAAATAATACTAAATAAATCTAAAACAGTTCATAAAAAGGAGCAGAAAGAAGAACATTTATATTACTTGCCCCTATTGCTAAATCAACTCAATTAAATCAAATATATCAAACAAGGAAAATGAAAATTATTTTTTACACAAATATTAAACAAAAAATACAAACACATTTACATAAACAGTTGTCTAAAAACCCTTATTTAATTATATTTACCTAAACTAGTGGCATTAACTATGTAAAATAAACATTCAATTATTTTTCCACATATTATATCTAATATTTGTTTAAAAAAATGTTCAGTTGGAACACATGAACTATGCTAATGTTTTAAGTTCAATGCGTTGAAGTAAAGTACGCATCACTTCATTAGGCAATTGACTACAATACCCATGATGCCCCAACAATCCATCAAGCGGTACTACTTTTTAGTACAAAAGTTGTATTAAAATACTTTTAGTGCAATGTACCATAAAAAGATTAGTCCATGCCAGTAAAACCAACCAGACTTTAGGCAAAAGGCATACCGGGATAATAAGAAGCATTCTCAATTTCAAGAAAATGTATTTAAGTTCGTCGTAAACCAGTTAAACATGACAGATGAGTCAAACTTCATTGGCAATAACTGAACAATGTTCAGTTGGAATACAAAGTACTACACTACAGTACAGTAAAGTACAGTAGTCTTCATGAGGCAGGTGACTACAATACCCATAATGCCCCAACAATTCATCAAGGGATGCAACTTTTTAGTACAAAGTTGTCCTAAAATGTGTTGATTTTTGGTCCAACAAATACATGATTCAAACTCATATAGACAAAAAGGAACCGACACTTTACAGACCGTTTGTATTTAAAACTAAAACTTTAGGAAGTCTCTGAGCAGCTCTACACCGGATCGCCTAATGACGCGGCGTGGAGCACAGATAGAGTCATCTCCAGACAAACGACCCCGGCGTTCACCCCTCCCGATGACCCCAGCCAGTCTCTGGAGAGCCCTGGAACCGCCCGCCTCCTTTCAAGCGCTCACGGTTTGGCGTGATTCACTACTTTCTGCCGCATCGATGTCTATCTCTGCAAAAGGCAGCCAGGCAAATAATTAAAGTGGAAATTCTGTGTATTCTCAACCAGAAATCAATACGGATGAATATGCCGATCGATATCCAATGGTGCTCGGTCGAAAAGACAAGAGTCAGCTTATTGCACTGAAGAGGAAGCAGAGAGTTACAGTTGGAGACCCATGTTCATGTCCAGATGTCTCATTTTAAATGTTTGAGTTGACTCAATTGATTTGGCAAAGGGTGAGGAACTTCTACCAAAAAAGTATTAATCTCTGTACTCACCAGGGATTGACTCACCTCACCGGAAGTACGTTCAGCCAATGGTGTTCACACTGGAGAATCAGGGAGGGGCTTCTTTTTTTTTTTCCTACTGTTTACTAGTACCACCCACAACTGGAAGAGGCTCAATCCCAAATGTCAAAGTGGTGCAAATCTTGCACCAATTGGGCACCAAATGTTCCTTGGTACCATCTTTGCAATGGCGAATATTGATTACCGTCAAGTCAGGTCGGTTTATCTTTATTTGAAAAACAAGTAGACAGCATCAGATTTGTCACCAGATAACCCAGCAACACTCGAATCTTAGTCCCCGATTGGCCAAAGTTTCGCCGACCACTCCATGGGGAGGTGTTGGCCAAATCTTCAAGGCTTCATGTTGCCACTCGATTTTTTTGAAAATCGCTGACGTGGTTATGAATGTAGATGGTGGGAGTCAGCCGGACGTCAAGTGTGCCGTATGGCTCGGTTTTTATGCACCCCTGGGGTAGTGGGCGGCCGGTACCGCTTGATATGGACAGCCAGCGTCTAGAGACATTCACACGTCGTCCAATGGTGATTCCAGCTTCAACCGCCGCGCCGATTTCGTTATGGCATCATCGTCACATGTCACTGGACCTCCACTATGCGACCTCGTAATGTACTCGGGTGGCCTCCGACTTTTAGAGAAATGTCGTCAGGGTGGTAAAACGTCTCGAAAAGCTTTCATTTAGGTCGCCGCAGTGTGGCATTTTGGGAAATTGTAGCCTAAACACTAAACCAGTTTGTAGACGGAGCCTAAAAACTGTCATAAAAACTCGTGTTGTAGACTTGAACACAAGAGTTTTGAATGTAGAAGACCAAACACACAATTACATAGATTTAGGTAAAATTGGCCAACTGAACAAGTTCTGTTGAGTTCCAATATATATATATATATATATATATAAATATATATATAAAATCTCTGTAGTGTCTGAATACACCAGTGGATTCACCAATCTTAACTATTGTTTTCCATGATACCACCCCCCCATTAGAATTGTTTTCAATCAAAATTTACAGTGAAGGTTTTGAAAAGTACTTGGATTTTTTTTTTTTTTTTTTAAACAAACACAATAAGAGCTATGACACATAATTGTGAAAACATTTGGAACTTATCCCTGGAACTTTTCATTGGAGTTTTGCTTATTTTTAGACATTTTCACTTTGTTTTGACCTCATCTGTCCTTTTTTCTTGGTCTTTTAAAATTTTATTTTGTCAAATATTTTCTTATCAAACGTAAAAACAGTTTGATTACTATTTTTAGAAATAAAATGACAATTTACCAACTGGAATTAACATTATTGGACAGTTTTAGGTTCATTTTGGAGTTACTGTCTAACATAATTCATAATATTTGGATAAAAAAAATAGGGTTGTTATATAAAAGATAAATATCAAGCATAAAAAAATACGTTTTAAAGACAAACTAAAAAAGCAGTGTAGTGTAGAGTTGACAAAAACGCTAAAAAATATCATTTTCTACTGATGGTAAAGTTTGACCATCTAATACTTCATTCATTAAAAAAAATAATGTTTTTGAAGGTTTTGAGACATTGACTGAGTGGTTTCTGACTGTCAGAACAAGAAAGATCAAAGAAAAGTTGAAGTTTTCGCTCAAAACAGTTGGTCTTTTTGTGTTATTTGTACTTTTACTTTCTTTTAGTTATGGATGTGATCTTCTATGTGTTCACACCTGTTTTCCATCGATTCCCCGCTGCTCCCATGAGGACCGTTGCCGCGTTCTGCCGTCGGCTCCAGGTGTTCCACAACAAATCCTCGCTCCAGCTTGAGTTCTTTTACTTTAAGACATTTAAAATCCAGGTTTGAGAAAACCATCTCTTCTAAGTCTACCACCCTGTCTGGGTTACAGATGCAATAAGGAGTCTCCTTATTGAATAACTGAGCACACCTGGTCTAGGTAATCAGCAGCAAGGAGTGCAAGGAGATCTGGAAAACAGGCAAGGTGGTAGATGTTGACTTTTACCTGATTTACCCTCTAAATCAAGAATATATGTAACACTTCATCAAAACAACCAATATAACAAACAAAAACTGTACGTATATAAATATATATATATATTTTCCTTATGTTTCATTTCTGTATTGTACTGAAAAATATATTAATTGTTACCAAAACGTAAGGGAATACTTACTTGTATCAAAGGGACTGTATAGAACAACAGAAAGAGTCACATCTGTGCCACCATGACCCAGGAATACGAGCTCAGGTACTGCCCCGCCCACGGTACCCGAACCCCCAACACCAACATGTACCCCCCATTATGTAGTTTAAGTTCTTTGTCCCGCACCAAGAACGTAAAGGTCCTGTGTATGGAATATATGAGGAAAAGGTGCTTTACAATTCACAGTTGACTCATATTAAAGCCCCTTAAAATGGGACCCAGATGATGAAGACTTTAAGTTCATTATTTATTGCATTTTCCAAAATTTTATCTTTTCTGTTGTTTTTTTTCCATAGCAACCATTTTAGTTCTTGGTCGGCGGGGCATGACGAACACGTCTGTGAAGTATTTGAAAGAATCCGCAAAAGTAACTTTTTGAATTTCCTTGGCAACGGAGGTTTTTTGTTTACCACACCCCCATTCCTAATATGTTCATATTGTGTGTTATATCGTTTTGTTCAGCTCGAGGCAACCATTCATGTCTGAAATGTTTTACAATATTCTGGTGAAAAATGTTCGAGCAACAAGGAAGCAATTATTGCTAGCTTGACATGCTAACGTCATTCAAAATCTACAAATTTCCCCAATGAATTTGTAGACGACATACCAAAATCCCAAGATGAGTTTACATTCGTAGAAGGTGCTGAAAATTATTTCTTTTTATCCAAGAGGGCAACTTCTTCCTGAGGTCAAAGGTCAACTAAACTTGGGTTGTTGTTTGTAGCCTTAAATTAATAGTGTGTCTAAAATTTTACAAAAACTGCTTGAACAAAGGTTTTCTTTTCCCATATTGCGGTAAATTTTAAAAATAGACACATTTCACTCTTTGACACAAAATGGCCGCCAAGTCGTAGGTCATGTCGCCATCCCATAATAATTGTAACACTTATTTTGGATATCACCTGTTTTGTTTTTGTTAGTAGATTTTGAAATGTTTTTTAATATAATACATTTTGGCCTAATACATTTTTGGTCCCTATGATGTCATCATTATTTTGGGGGGCGGGGCTGTGTGTCATTGACTAGGCCCAACATACATTGTCAGCAGATACTTGGTGTGGACGAATTTTGATGAGTTTTTAAGTATGAGGTGAAATTTTCATTAAAAGACGCAGAAAGAAAAAATGCGAAAAAATAACTCTTTGTGGCCCATTGGCCCCACGCATACAGCAGGAGATAGCAGCCCTGGTTTAGGTTGGAGACCCCTGGTTTAGGTTGGAGACCCCTGGTTTAGGTTGGAGACCCCTGGTTTAGGTTGGAGACCCCTGGTTTAGGTTGGAGACTCCTGGTTTAGGTTGGAGACCCCTGGTTTAGGTTGGAGACCCCTGGTTTAGGTTGGAGACCCCTGGTTTAGGTAGGAGACTCCTGGTTTAGGTTGGAGACTCCTGGTTTAGGTTGGAGATCATGGTTTAAGTTGGAGACCCCTGGTTTAGGTTGGAGACTCCTGGTTTCATCTCATGACTGGTGTCATGAAACCACACTCATGACACATTCAAGGTAGAATATTGTTGGTCCAGCATTGTAAGTTTTGGTCATCATAGGTTTTGGTCCACCCAGCATACAGGTGCATAGGTACCTTAGCCTCACGTTTCCATTGCCCTGACTCATTTTCGGTGTCTGTTCGTGCTCTGCATGCTATCTGAGCTCTAATTAAAGTTGCGTTTACAGGGCTGATGGGAAAACTAAAAACTAGGATCCCGATTGTGAGACGACAGGATCCGCCTAAATGACAATAAGGCTCAGGTGGCTCATATTAACCCTAAGAAAATAGGAATCATTTTCCTCCGTCTAAAGTGCCGGAGCTCGCCGACGATGAGGTGCGGGTGGTGGCGGTGGAGGTGGTGGTGGGGGTAATTCAATTCCAGGCCGTCATACCTAGCTCGGCTACGGGCTTCATTGAGATTAATTACTCTCAGAGACCCCACGCATACAGCAGGAGATAGCAGCCATTTTTAGCCGGATGGCGCCGGTGACAGCCAACCTCGGCAACCTGAGCGGGTGGGCAGACAAAAAGCACGCGGGCACTGATGCTATCAGCGCATTGTTGTGTTGCAATTAATTAATTTCAAGGTGATTATACATCACTGAGCACTCTGCGGCCCCCCTGTTCCCTTCAACTAAACAAAAAGAGGTATACAGGCGGGTTGTGGTGGTGGTGGGGCCGATAAGGAGAACGGTGCTGGAGGTGATATTCAAATGTTTTCAGGACAGATTAATATTGGACGGCTAATAATCTAAATATTCATTTAGGAGCATATGTGTGTTTAACACACCTTGTAGTGAGGCATGGAGAACAAAGGCGAAACTGCCCCCGGCCGTGTTTGCAGCTGTGACCTATAAACCGCATATCTGCGCGTTTTGCCACACAGATATTAGCCCTACAGTAAACAGGCAGCCGGGGAGGGTGGGGGGCATTGAGACGTATCATAGAGCAGAGCCTAAACCATCCTGTAGCACAAAATATGCATCCTAGCATGAAATGTAGACTAATGAGTTAGACACTGTTTTCTGTACCGCTCTTCTTTATTGTTAGCTAGAACATTGAAATAGTATTTAAAAATGTTATTTGCAACACCTTATGCTGAATTTGACCACACTGTGTGTCTTAAAGCTACAATTATGACCATTAAAGTTCTTGTGGACTGTTGCTTCCCTATGCAGATGATGCGGTTGTGTTCACTTCGTTAGATTCAAAGCACCAGAGGCTTTAGTCATTTTTTTGCTATCAAATATAATTAGCGATTTCCAGCTCTACCAATAATTAATACACACACTCAATCCTTCTCCGTTTTGGTGTTTCTCACAACCCCTTGTAGTGGTTTCACTCTTATTTTTCTGTCACTTACCCTTTTATTCTGCTTAAATGATCTCTTCTTCTTAGTTAGGTCAGGTATCCCTCAAGGCTATGTCCTTGAAACCCCCTTTTTGTTAATTTATGAAAAAAAAAAAATCTGGAAATTTAATTTAAAATTCCTCTAATTTGCTGATGACACCCTTCTTTATCTTTCCAGTGAGTCCAAGACATTTCTCTATCCTTGCTTCTTGACTTGGCCACTGATCTCCTGATCTGGGCAGTGGACCTCGTCTCTGGCTCGTCTCACATCCCCAGCTGTCCCTCACTTCTATCTGGATTATTATCTGCTACACTATTCAACTTGTAGTTGTAGAATTAGATAAGCTAATTCTTCTTTAAGAGTCATGGTACATCACCTGTCCGTCCAGGGAGCGGATCCGTTCTTTATGTGGACATCCCCGAGGCTTCTTCCTTTTTGTAAATTTATTTTTCCTTGACAAGAAGGAGGGTCTGAGTGCAGGGATGCCTAGTTGAGCTTAATCAGTTTACTTTAGTTTAGCAATAAGTTATTGTTTATATTTTATGAGTGATTTTACATTTTTTCAATCTGAATTTGTCTCTCTCGCCACACCTGGTGTACCTCAAGGCTATATCCTAGAAACTCTGAATTTTTTTAATACATCAAAAAAAATAATTCTATGTAAATCTAATAATACATTTGTCTATTTGGCTCATGACACCATGATTTATATATATTATATATATTTTCCCCTTTAACTACGGCTTTCTGGGGATTCACTGAGTTTACCGTAAACTTTAAACTAATCAGCAATAAAACTTAAATATTACTTCCTGGCAACAAATTTACACTTACCAAATTAAAAAAACAACAAAAACTGTTTCTCCTCTTTGCTTTTTAGATGTCCCTTCATCAATGTTTGATTAATTCTACCCCTTCCCCTTCCTTTTTTTCCAAATTTGAAACAAAAAAAGAACATTTATGGAATCTTATTTGTATTAAAGGCACATCTTTGCTAAAGTGCTAAAGTGGAAGCTTCTTTTAGCTTTAGAAAGGACAAAACTTAGAAGTGGAGAACGTGTTTCCTCCCCACTCAGACCAACTTTGACCAAATTTTCTGGTTTAGAACAACCTTAGCTAACATGCTAACATAAAGAGAAATTTTAAATCATTTAGTAGTTTGTCTTAACAATTATAAGACGAAAAAAATAAACATTTTTATTTTAGCTAGCCCTTTTCAGCTCAAGCAAGACGCTATTGCTAGCAGATTAGCCTAAAATGCTAAATAACCTTTTGAAAGTTTTTTTGTATCTCAAAAAATATCAATATGTTAAAATTTTGTGAATTTATTTCCAACTCCTGCCTAATCAAACCAAGTTTGACCACATTTTCTGGTCTAAAACAACCGTAAGCTTGCTAGCTAGCTAGAAATGCTAACATTTGGACTGTACTGAAGTTTGTCTTCCAATTTGCAAAAAAAAAAAATAAGAAAATTGATTCTACATTTTTAGCACTTAGGGAATATTGCTAGCAGGATAGCCACTAATGTTCCAAAAATAATGATAATTAATTACGTAAGCTCTAAAAGAAACCTGAACTTGAAGATTTTTTTTTCCATTATTTCTCGCTGAATCAAACCAAGTTTGGAGAACATTTCTGGCCTATTGCAGCCTCAGCTTTAAATTTGCTTTACTTTTAGCTAGCTAGGTATGCTAATATTTGGGAAAAAATGAAAAGATTTGGTAGCTTGTGGGCAAAATTGTACTCCTGTAAACATTTTAGCATTATCTGTTTTTCATCTGAATCTCTGTGTTTTGTAAAGTTTAACCTGCAAATAAGACAGATGTGTTTTTTTCCCTGAAGGCCTCACACAGGTCTGAGCTCATCTCAGGTTTTTAGCAGCCCTGTCACACCTTTTACCACAGCTACACTTGTGAGTGATAAAACACAAACGCACCTTCAAGCAGCGTCCAACCACACAGCAGCCGCAGACTCACACCAGCCACTCTCCCACAGGACGGGGAGGCTTCAGCGATCAACCGCACGCTCCGAAACCCACCGGGTATTTATTTACACAGAACAGGCACACTCAGGTCGGTGTTCTCCAACCGAACCATGTGGGGAGTTGGAACTAAAAGCTGTCGTGAGCGCAGGATCCCAGTTCTTATCAACGCTGGCATCTTCAGTCCATGTTAGCGAAGCAGGAGACGGCCAAAGGATAGAGCCAGGGAGCTGTCTGTGCTGGCATCCTGCGGCATCCTGCACCTGATGATGGAAAACAGACGTCGAGGAGGGACGAGAAAGCAAGACTTGTTCAGTTCTGCTTATAAAAAACTGAATTCACCCACACTAGTGAGAAAAAAATCACAAAAAAACATTTTTTTCAAAATGGACGACTTTATGTTGGTTTGATCGCCATAGCAACCACTTTATTTTTTGGTCGCCAATGGGTGACAAAAAGATTTAAGTAACTTTTAGAAGAATTGGATAAATTAATTTTAATATTTCCTTGGCAACAAAGGTTTTCCACAGGCCTAATATGTTTCTATTATTGTTTCATTTAGCTTGAGGGGAGTATTAATACATTTAATTTTTGTAAATATGCTTATCCAAATGTCCAAAGTTTAAAACCAACATTTTTTCCTCAAGAAGCTTACCGATGATCCTTGAGGAGTTAAATTCGAAGGTACTACAACATGTTTTGGAAATAATTCAAGATGGAGGTCAAAGGTCAATGGAACACAAAACTGTTGGTCCTCTGGCCATCCCATAATAATTTAAAAACTACCTTCGGATACCTCCAACACCTGTATTTTTAGGCCGTTGGTTTAAAAGTCAAAATACTTTTACACTAGGCCCAAACTTCATTTTCTACTAGATAAGTGGTAATTTTGGTGAGTTTTTGGGTATTTCTAGTCTTTGAGTTTCCTCAAAGGTGCAGAAAGACGGAAAGAATTCTAAACCAACCCGGTGTTTTGACTCCAGCACTGCTGTAAACCTTTTATTGATACGGGAACGGCGATTGATTCAGACCCTGAAGGTCCGAGCATGTATGAACGTGTGCTAGAGAAATGCCGTCGTCCACCTTCTTAGGGGGTTAAAGCGTCACTCCAGTATGGATCCGGCTCTGGTTGATGTCAGCGGTCTCTGCGCCGTACGCGTCGGCGTCAGACAAACACAAACCCGTTAAGCTCATTAGAAAGTTTGGCGGGCGCCGTCGTCTTTGGAGAGCAGACAGAGGTGTACCTCGGCAGGTCAATAGCCTTTCGCGGTGCGTGGGCGTCCGGTTACACATAGCTCCCCCGCGCTCGCTCCCTCGCTGAGGGGGATCCGTTTCATAGCTAATCGGCGATATTGACGAATATCATGTGCTATGAGAGCCTCGTCTGCTGAGGTGCACTTAACTCTTTGAATGCTAATTGAAACGGAGATGTGATTCTTATAAAGTCTAAAAGGTTGGAGGCATTTTTTTGCAATAATTAAAAAAATAATTTACCTCACAAACAATTTCATCCTTTTTTATTCCATCCTCTATTATTATTTTCAGGATAATAGTAAAAACACAGGTATTGATTTTTTGTATTGTACTTAAAAATAATTACTTGGTAGAATATCTTCTGGACTTTCAAAAAAAGAGGAAATTTATTTCAACTTCTTAAGCTTTGAGGGAAGAGAGATAGGTAGGCTAATAAAGTGACTAAACCTCAAAACTGTTTACTCTTTTTTTTTTTTAAAAAAAACATTAGTCCAAGTTTGACCAAATTTTCTGGTTGTAAAAAAACATTAGCTACATATGACCTAACTTTTTTAGCTAGCTTGGTATAATAGCACTTAGAAATACCTATTAATGTTTTGTTGTTTATCTATAAAAAAAATAAAAATAAAAATTCCAAACTGTAGTACTTGGGGAATAGTGCTAGCAGATAAGCAGCTAAAGTGCTACAAGAGCTTAAAAAAACAATCCTTAAAAGTCAAACACATAAAGAACATACTTACATGTTTAATTCAACCTTAGCTTCATGTTAGCTTAATTTTTTGTTAGCTATGTATACTAACAACTAGATCAATTCATTTTTGGTAGTTTACTTGTTAAAAAGATAAACTTATATTGCTTTCTAGCTACTTGGAACTTAGAGAATATTGTTAGCATATTAGCCGCTAAAGTGCTACAAGACCTTTAAACTAAGGAATGACCAAACTTTAAAAGGCTGTACATTTTTCTTTAGCTAAATGTATTTCCCAGCAAAAATTCTTAGATTTTAGATACATGTTAAATTATTTACCATTTGCTTCCAAACTTCCAAGAATAAAAGCAAATTCATTCCAAGGTTTAGCATTTAGCTTATAGTGCTAGCAGATTAGCCACTAGGGACCTGTTGCAAATTCTTTTAACAAAAAATATGATCCAACCTTAAAACGAAGTAAAACATTTTTAGCTTAATATAATTCTGAGCTAAAATTACATGTTAGCTAGCTAGGTATGCTAATATTTAGATACATAGTAAATTATTTGTTGTTATCTTCCAAACGTACAAAGTTAGAAGCCAGATCACTCCAACGTCTTAGCATGTAGCTAATAGTGCTAGCAGATAAACCGCTAAAGAGCTAAAAGACCTTTAAGTGTAAAAAATGACCAAACCTTAAAGGGTTTAGAGATTTTACTCAAACCATCCCCAGTCAAACAAGTTTTGACCAAATGCATGCATAAAATAACTTTAGCTTCATATTAGCTTACTTTTTAGCTAGCCACATATGCTAACAATGCGACGAATTCAATTTTTTGGTAGTTTATCTTTAGTACTTGATAGGCTATAATTTACTTTACAAAAAAAAATGAGAGTATGCTCATTTCAGCAGAACAATGCTAGCTTATTTGTCGCTAAAATGCTAAAAGAACGGTAGAAAGTTCATTTAACTTAAAAATTAAAAGAACAAAGGTTAGAATGTGGATCTTTTTTTTCTTAATTACCTCCCAGTCAAAGCAAGATTGGTCAAATTTGCTAGTTCAAATCACCCAGAGTCTCATATAAACTTACTTTTTAGCTAGCTAAGTAGACCTATGCTAAAGTTCGGAGAAATTCATTTCTTTTGGTAGTTTGACATTAAGACCTGTAAAAAAAAATAAAAAAAAGAAAGAAAGAAGTACAAAAATTATTAGAAAATAATTAGCTAAATTTCTTAGATTTTAGCTAATTTTCTTCCAAATTAAAATATACAAGCAAATTCATTCAATCTGTTTAGCACTTGCATGCTAGCAGATTAGCCGCTAAAGTGCTAAGTGCTGTTAAGGGTTCTTCTAACTAAAGTGTGCAGGGCAGCCGGCAAATAGATAAATAAATAAATAAAAACTCAGTTACAAAATAGGATTCCTCAAAATTACTAATTTTTTGTCTAATTTTAGGTAAATTGGCTCCATTTAAATCCAAAAATTCACTTTTCTGCTGGGAGGACGATGCATTCGGTGGCGAGCTCAACCACAGCCGGCAGAAATTGCTGCTTCAAAACCCTGTTCTAATGGCCGCCCAAAAGGGATCCACTTGGAGGGGCGCATCCATATTTATGCCCATGTCCCCCCCCCTTTCATGTAGCCTCCACACATGCAGCTGAGGAGCGC
>NC_050513.1:18402382-18408757 GCF_002922805.2 Oryzias melastigma | reverse complement strand
CCCAGAGAAAAGCCGGGATTTGTTTGGCTGTGTTAAAAATACAAAAAAAGGAAAAAGGGAAACGGTGGCGGCGGCGGCGGCGGCGGCCTCCCTGCAAACACTCAGTGGGGAAATAGGAGCAGAAAGGTAGCAATCAATATTGAAACACAGAAATTAAGCATTTAAAGCAGTAATTAGGGAGCAGGCAGGATCCTTCACACCTGTACGCCGCCGAGCCTGCCAACGCCGGCGCATCTGTTTCCCTCCACCTGCCAGGCACCTGGTATCCTTTCAATGGGGCTTGATTGCATTCAAATGCCGAAGACTCTTTTAAGCTTCTTAGTAACCCCCCCTCCTCCTCCTCTTCCTCCTTCCCCCCCCTCTGTCCTATTCCCCCTCCTCTTTGCATTATTTTGTATTTATTTGTATCTGTTCATTCCAATGCAGGTGCCTCGCAGAAATACTCAAGTGCGCCATACATGACTGCTTCTTTTATGCCTCGGTTCCTGCGTTTGTCATTTTGGCGAAAGCAAGAGGATTAGGGGTTTGGATGTGTAACTTCACCCCCCCACCTCCCTTTGCCGTGTCCCACCTCCACACCCCCCAACCGCCACCGTCACCGCACACACACTCTGTTTCCCACTCTCAACAACAACACCACCGACAGGCCGAGGTCGTTTGCATACCAAATTCCTCCAGCCGGCGGTGGTCGGAGTGAACCGTCAAATCCTCTCCGCCCGACTTAGCCGGGGCGTGCGTCAGACCTGTGACCGCCGACTTAGTTCCATCACAGTGAGTGTTACCGAAAAAAAAGGGAAATCATTTAAAAGAAAAGGTCAAACAATGAGAAATATCGACTCTTGTTCAGGGTTTATGAACGTTCAAGAACGGTTAGCATTGAACTGTCGCTACCCGAGACTAGCGCAGGTACTCACGCCGTGTGAGTCATGCAAATATCAGCCTTTTCACGGTTGCGATATGGTGTCATAGAATTTTGGCCAAAAACAAATCGCAATTGTTAGCTGCCATTGAAGTTGGTACTTCTGTTTACTAAAACAAGACGCTAGCCTAACGCCACTTATACCACAACTTCGGCTTTCAACACTCAGTGGTTCAATGGTTATACTTTTTGTACGTGCTTGTACATGACTTCCATAGACTTACAAAGACTTTTTTATTGAAAATGGTTGTCTAGACATTTGCTTACAGGTTGTGTGAACATAGAGTCAGGGGTTCAAAGAACTCAAAAAAACAATTTACGATCAATTTTACTTATTGGTAAAAAATTCACTAATCTTTTTTTTATTTCGCTAATCTTCAAGGTCACAGTCCTTAAAAGGTTGACACAACTCAAAGTAGGTGGGTTTTCGTCACTTATTTTGGTTGTCATGGCAATACGAGCGGGGTTAGCATCATCCAAACTCATTTTTGACTTTAGGTAGTCAGATACGACAAAAATGCAAAAACTTCCTTTTTGAGTCAGGACAAAAGTTTTAAAGCTAGCTTTTATCTAGCTAGGTATGCTAACATTTATATTCAAACCAAGCAGCTAAAGTGCTAAAAGAGCTTTAGAAAGCTCATAAAGCTAATAAAAACGTTTAAAGGGAGGCGCAATTAGCCCTTAACAATGTTGATGTCGCTGGTTACCATTTATGTGATCAAATCAGCTCATGCTAACAGCATTGAATATCTGCTTTGCACTTTATGTTGGTAAAGCTACTTTTCTCAACTTCGAAATTACGCTAATTCCTCAAACGGTCAAAGAGTTGTGCTAGTCCAGAGAACATCAACTCTAGAGCTAAAGCTCAGATGCTAAAGGGTTACGGGTTAAAATCAAATCTTTCCCTTTGTTTCCAAATTCAAAGCAAACCAGGAAGTATCACATGTTGCAGTTACCCTAAGGTCCACCAGGGGGCTTTTTCAGATCAATGGAATTTCCTTTTGACTCTCGCCAATAAGTTCAACTTAATTTTTCACATTTGCTAGCTCGCTACGCTAACACAGTAAACAACTTCTAACCTAAGTGGGCTTCACAATAATACTTGGGGGCGGAGCTAGATCATTTTCCGAGGGCGGTTAGGGAGGGGAGGCAAAATGGACAGAATAGACGCCATCACTAATGAAATAATCAAAAATTATGTGTTTAAAACTGTTTTATTATTGCTATTAATATCAAAGCAGCTATTTTTAGCTACTATGAATTCTAAGAAAATCTGTGTTTAGGTGTTTTTTTTTAATATATTTATTGCTAATAAAACTCATGTTGACTCAAAAATTAAGGAGGCGTGTACTGAAGGGCAAAGTGTTTTTCTGGGGGGGTATCAGCTCCCCCAAATCCCCCTTTGTTTCCCCTCCCCCACCCCTAACTCCGCCCCTGTCGAGGAATTAGAATCAAAATTCCAAGAGGACTTTTTTACATTTTGACCTCTTCTCAGGGTCAAAGGTCAACGAAACTCTGGTTGTGTTTGTAGACTGAATCTGGTAGTGCGGGAGCTAAATTTCTGGAATATCACTTGTATTTTTTTTTTTTTTTCGTAAATTGCGCAAAATTTAAAAAAGTCGCAATTTTTTTTTAATGGGGGGGTGACTGGGAAAAGCCATATGTCCTTAGGCCATCCCATAATAATTAAAAAACGTATTTTGGACCCTCCCAACACCTGCGTTTTGGTTTTGTTAGTGGATATAGAAATTATAGAAATTGTCTTTATTTATTTTTTTTAGCCTCATAAGATTTATATATATATATATTGATAAGGGTGGGGTTTTTCTCCATCAAAATTTTTTTTTTTATTTAATGGATTATTTAAAAATAATATAGTCCACAAAGAACCACAAATAAAGACTAAGTAAATCACATTTCCTAATCTTTATGTTTTCCAAATTTTAACATTTTTGTTTATTGATTGAAGACGCTTTAAATTGTAGTTATAGTTGCGACAACTTCATATGTGTACCATGTGATCAACAGATATTCCCAAACTCCCCACAACAGCTCCACCACCCCCCATCCAGACTTTCTACCACCTGGGTCACCCCTCCCCCATCCCACCCCACCCCCGTCCATAATCCACGTCATGCCGGGCTCTCAGATGGAATTCGGGACCCCGGCCGCACCGATCAAAAGTGTTGCAAATTCACCACAACCAGGCCGACCTGGAAGCTGATGGGATCGTTCCCGTTCGGTTCCGGAGATTCAACAGTTAGGGAGCCGCCATCTGTGTCAACCTGAGTCCCATGTACGCCCGGCGCCGCTGCAAGGTAGAGCAGCTCGGTTAATGATTCTTAATCTTTTCTTTAATTAAATTGTGCAGCCGACCTGAAAAATCTATCTTGATGCAAATGAGGAACTCCTTTTTTTTGGCATTTGCTTACTGTAATGCACTAATAAGGTTAATTTAATAAAAATCTGTTCCAGTTTTTAGAGATAATTGTGTGTTTTCCTGATCTGTTTGCCACAAAAGAGGCGAAAAAAATGTTTGTTTGTTTGTAGATGCGGTAAAACGGGGGTGGGGGGGTGGCGGCTCCCAGGATGAGCCAAGGAAGACAAACCTGCCGTGGATAATAGCGTTTGTGCCAAACTGGAAATCTATTTTCCTCCCCAGCAGTGTCCCACTTCAGTCCATTGTGAGAGTCTGCTGTCATGGAAGGAAAATAAATAAACAAAAAGCAAAAACTTTTTTTCCTTTTTTAAGGGCTTCCATAGGAGAAAAGAACTTTTTTGTTTAGCAAAGAAGGAATGGGAAAATATAAAAAATAAAAATAAAAAGATGGCAGCCAAAGAGCAGATCAGCCTTTCCAAATATTTGGAACCATCGATTAAACCGTTGGATGCTCCGACTTTGTGAAGTTTACTGAAGTAAATTGGAAGTGTGGGGGTGGGGTGGGGTGGGGGGGTTCATTTGAGAGAAATCGTCTTACAGTGAGGGTGGGCACTCACACTTCACAGGCTTGCTGAGTTTGTGTGTGTGGGGGCTTGTCCGGGATCTCAGCTTTCCTCCCATAGTCCAAAATCTTTCTTCATAAGTTCATCGGTGACTCCACACTGTCCCTAAATAGTCACACGGTCCATTTTGCAAGATAAAAAAAAAAAACCTCAAATCATGATGTCTCCGCCCCCATGCTTCAAAGTGGCTATGGAGTTCTTTGGATACAACTGCACAACAGTTGGTGTTTGTACTGAAGAGTTCCATTTTGGTTTCACGGGCCACACGATCATTCGGATGGTCTCAGGACTTAACAACACTGTGCGTTACTAGGGTAACCCTTGTTATGGAGGCCCGAGTTCTCCTTAGAGTCATTGACCGAGTCCCTTGTGTAGCTCTAGACTGTTTCCTCACCATTCTTAAGATCATTAGTACTCCACCAGGAGAGATCTTTCATGGATCTCCAGGTGAACAACTTTTCTTTGTGATCTTGTATTTCTTCCATCCATCCATTCTGGTCCGGATGCCTCCTGGACGCCTCCCTGGAGAGGTGTTCCGGGTATGTCCCACTGGGAGGAGGCCCGGGGGAAGACCCAGGACACGCTGGAGAGACTACGTCTCTCAACTGGCCTGGGAACGCCTCAGGGTCCCCCTAGAGGAGCTGGAGGAAGTGACCGGTGAGAGGGAAGTCTGGGCATCTTTGTTTAGACTGCTGCCCCCACGACCCGGTCCTGGATGAGAGAAAGAAGATTTCTTCCAATTTTTAATGATTGCTCCAATGGTAGATCTCTTCTGTCCAAGCAGCTTGATGACAGTTGGTTGGTTCATTCTAGCCTTGTCCGGGTCTATGAACTTGTTCCTGGTGTCCTGTGACAGCTCATTGGTTTGGTCATGGTGGATGTCCGACTGTTTAAGGGCGCAGACAGGAGTCTTAGTCCCAATTGTCCTTAAGGGTGGATAGGGACAGAGTAGAGATACAACACCGTCCAGTGGAAATTAGTCTTGAGGGCATTGTATGACAGCATCATCTGTGTGTGATAAGTATGTGCAACTCACATTATCCTTATGAACCCATTATGATGATACTTGTACGTATCATTTTCATGACGTCCTTTGAAGTGGCCGTACAAGCCGCAAGTGAACTGAACACACACCTGTGCTCTTTTGAAGATGCCGTCATGGACAACCCAAAAACGTACAGTAACCGTAGGGGTCTATGTGGCTTTTAATACGTAGAACCAGTTCAACAAGTGACATTACTACAGAAATCAATTGGAGGATAGAAGAGATTTTTATAAAGAAAAGGTTAGGGACAGAAATCTTGCTTATTTGTCGGAGATAAATACATATTTTTTCCATAAAACATGACAAGACCAATGAGCTGTTGAAGGACACAGAGAAATAAGATTTCTTGGATTATTTTTGCACATTGTATTAAACATTGGCAAATATACCCATAATGAACATTACAGAACAAAATCGTCTTTTAAATGGTGACAACTTGCAGAATTCATGAGTATTACTATTTTGTCCCATTGTAACGAGTGGAAACCCTATCATTTTCAATGATAAACCCTTCAAACGACTGACGATCACCTCTACCACTGACATCCTCAAAGACCTTCGCTGCTTTTGACGCTACCTCTCAATGTTGAAGCTCCCCGAGTGGATTTAATCACCTTTTATTAGCGATCAACAGAACCACCTGAGCGGCGGACGGAGGGATGATGCTAAAAACAATCAAGAAACCCGTCCATCATCCAGTGGCTGTGCCTGCTGGGGCCTTGTCCATTCGAGGACGTATGGCTGTGACCGTAGAGTCTCAACGAGGACTCCTACCAACATCGACGGCTGTAAATGATTGCCAACGAGTGAAAAATCTTGTTTATTTTATTCAATAACCCTAACTAACCCGACTTACCTGGCACAGATTCTTCAGTGAAGTGGTTCCAATGTGGAGTAGAAGTATGAATTAGATTACATTAGTTCCAAAGGTTTAAGGTGGATTAATGTCATGGAATTTGTGCCCTCAAAGGCAAAAGCACCTGCCTTAAACCTGATTAGCTACGTCTTCTTGTCTACCTGGCTCTTCCCCGAGTAATCTTTCGATTGTGCTTGTGGGTTGAAGGTAGATTTAGACATCCGCCGTGTATTTCTCAGCTGTCTGCCGAGTAATACACAGTTGAGTTTTCCCCTCATTTCGCTCCTCCTGTCTGGTACATCTGCTCTGCGCTCACGAGGCCTGCCCTCGACGCCGCTCCTGGCGGCAGCGGCTTACCCAGCAGGTGTGTATGTGTGCGACCGAGGCATGTGTGTGTTTTGACATGCTTCCATTGGAGAAAATGGAGAACGTCCCCCAGTGTCGTCTGACGCCGACGGGGGACGTCGGGTAGAAGAAGACGTCCGTCAGAACGTCTCCGCCGGCACCTGATTCCTGCTGGTGGGAATACCAAACGAGCTGCGAGGCGAGTGA
>NC_050513.1:18387604-18402290 GCF_002922805.2 Oryzias melastigma | reverse complement strand
ACTTCCCGTCATAAAGTGCAATCCAGCCGATAACTTGACGGCCCCGATGTCAGACAGGCTCGCTAACAAGTCTGACAATTGAAAGTCGAGGTGAGCCTTTTGGGAAATGGAGAAGTTGGCGGTGGGGGGGAGGGGGGGGTGAGGGCCTGTTGGCTAAGTGTGCTTCCTCCCACCTGCCAAACACACAACCACACACACACACAACCACACACATCCTCTTCCTTTGACAGTGAATAAAATTCACTCGCTCGTGGTGTGGCAACCAAAGGTGCGGAAGCCGGTAGCATCACCTAAGCGGAGGCGTGCTGATCACATCTCTGCCTAATGAGCTCCTTAGAAGGTCTAAAATAGCAGCCCCCGCCGCCACCCGCCGCCAGTGCACCTTAACTCATCTCTGCAGCTCTCCGCCCTCCCTCACTCGCTCCTCGGTGGCTTGTCAGGTGGAAGCTCACTCATTTACGGCTCCGGCTGTCATCCGAGAGGAGGTGAGGAGTCAGGGGGTGAGGCGGAGAAAAGGTGGCGGAGAGGATGCTGAAAAGTTTCCATGTTAAGGAGAGCGCGCCTCCGACGGAGCAAATGAGGGAGCCGAGAAAATCAAAGATGAAGGAAAACACGCCGAGTAAAACACACAAAGGTATGTCCACGCCAGGCGTGCGTTACTCCATCAATTATGGACCCAATGAGAACACGCTATTAGCATAGGATGCTAATAAATACTAGCGTATGTACCCACAAGAGTTTTGAAGCCAGGAACCAGGTTTTACATTGACTAACATTTGAAGTGGTTGCTTGACTTTACGCTTTCGAGAACGTAGCATAAGAGAAGGCCGGCTATGATTATAAATACCAGAGTCACTACAGACATTTTTGGCCCCATACATTTCTTATTACTATTTTACTTTTCATACCTTGACTTATACTTCTCTGTAAAATTTTACAGTATTAGCATAATAAGCTAAAAGAGGACGATATTTTAGTTTGATCATTTTTAGGTTAGCGTCACAATTTCACTTTCTCAATCTCCTTGGATTTTTCACTTCCTGTTAAAATTTTCAGAATTAGCTTTAGCTGCTAGCATGAAGTCCCACAAAGTAGAAATGCTACTATCATAGACTTTAAAAGGAGAAGATTTTTTTGTTTAAATATATTCAAAATCATTGTCTCTATTTTACTGTCCATACATTGCTTACTTCATTTCCTATCAAATTTCAGTATTAGCTTTAGCCGCTAGCTTGAAGTGCCACAAAGTAGCAATGCTACGTCTATACTTTAGATCATAGACTATAAATAGGATAAGAATACTTTTTTTAATATGAACACATTACTTTCCATACCTTTGTTACTTCATTTCCTCTCAAATTTCCATTGTTAGCTTTAGCCGCTAATGTGAAGTACCACAAAATAGCAATTCTACGTATATATATTTTTTATCACAGACTATGAAAAGGAGAAAAACATTTTTACTTTAAACTTTAAACTTTTACTTTAAATTATTACCCCTTTCCGTACCTTGATTACTTCACTTCCTGTCAAATTTTCAGGATTAGCTTTAGCTGCTAATCCAATGTACCACAAAGTAGCAATGCTACATCTTTACTTTTGATCACAGACAACAGAAAGAGATTTTTTTTGTTTTAGCATATGTAAAGTTATTATCCACATTTTATTTACCATATACTTACTTATCTTGATTACTTTTACTTGGCAAATATTCATAATTAGCATTAGCCGCTATCATGAATTTCCACAATATATGTTGTAATATCTATGTTGCGTTTATAACCTTTATTAAAGACAATAAAATGAGAAGATAGATAATATACATAGATACATTTTATAGGTATTTTCACTATTTGACTTTTAGAACTTTAGGTCTCTCTCTTCCTTTATAATTTTAAGCATTAGCTTTAGCCGCTAACACGAATTTCCGTAAGATACCAATATTAGGTTTATAACTTAATTTGAGACAATAAAAAATAAGTTTTGATAGATAATTTTATCTCTATTTTGTGTCTCTCCCTTCTTGTCTAATTTTTAGTATTAGCTTTAGCCGCTAATGCGAATTTCTACAAACAATCAATGTTAAGTGTTTAACCTTAAATGTTCTCTATGAAACGAGAAGATTCCATCTTTTTTAGTTATTTTTACTTTTTGACTTTCTCAACTTTAGGTCTATCTCTTCCTGTCTAATTTTCTGTGTTAGCTTTAGCCGCTAATACAACGTTCTACAAACTAACAATGTTAGGTGTTTAACCTTAACTGCTGACTAAAAAAATGAGGAGATGTTTTAGTTGTATCCTTTTTACACTTATTTTCGCTGTTTGAATTTATCAACTTTGGGTCTCTCTCTTCCTGTCTAGTTTTTAGCATTAGCTTTAGCTGCTAATGCGAAGCTCCACAAAGTAGCAAAGCAGGATTAAGCTTACAAATTATGAAAGGAGAGGATATTTTTTCAGCTTTGTGATTTTCACAGTTAATGTTACTAATTTTTCAGCATTAGCTTTAGCCGCTAATGCCAAGTTTCACAAAGGTTTATACTTTCTAGTGCAATTTATTATTAATAAATAATGTTTTGTTTTTAAAATGCATAAAGAACTAATTTGAATGTCATTTTGTAGATTTGTTTGTCTTTGAAACTGAGATATATTCATTCTGTCAATGTTTATAGTTATATTTAATGTAGCACCGTCCAGTGTTAGCGCTTCAGTTTAGCTGTCATTTTTGAACAGCATAAAACATACATAAAATCCCTTTTTAATTAAAGAGAAGAGGAAATATTTGTGGAGTTTTAAAGGATAGCAACAACATATACCACGAATTTTGTCAAAAAGTACGTCTTTTACATGATTTCTATGTTTTTTTTGAAAGATAAGAACCAGTTTATGCTAGCTAGCTAGCTGAATGAAAATTAATCAAGTCTGGAAGCATCTTTGTTGCTAATTTGTAATTTTTTTTTTAATATTATGTCTGTCAAATAAAAGTTTTTAAAATATTTACATGTAGAAATTTTGTCCTTATGAGACATTTTTTTTCTTTGGCTCAAAACTGCTTTCTTAAAGGTCAAAGGTCAAGCATGCAGTAGGATTCTTTTTTATGTATTAACACGTTGAACGATTTTACACATTCTTTTTCAACAGTGGGTTAAAAATTAAATTCTGGACTCCAAAATGGGTGGAGTCTATGTTGAATTTCAACATTGAGATAATTTGGTGGGATTTCTAATTCATGTTCAGGTCGTCAAAGTTTGTGACTAAATAAATTTTGAAAAGCAAAATTATAAATTTGACTTTTTTGAATTATATTTTTTTAAATAAACAGAAGATTCCACCTTCTTGCACTTGTGAACCACTTGAATCTAGTTCTAATCAAACTCTCTGAAAGCTGTTTAGCTCCTGAAGTTGTGACAGGTAAAAATGGAGAAAAACGCCCACAAACGTTAGCAAAATTGTTCGGCTAAAAAAGTTAATTCCCAGCTTGTCAATAATTAATCCTGGGAGTACCTGTTCCCAACATGTGTAATCTTCTTAGGATTAGCGTGCGGAGAAACCGCTGCGGCGGCTGTGACAGGTGTTCCTGCATTAGCCGCCATTAAAAACAGATTAGGTAGCAGTCATTTTACCAGCTGACTTGAAGGAAAACATTGATGCTGGCGGTCGCCTGTAACCGTGGACGACTGCTCTCTAAATGTCATTTCTCTAAAAACTCCTGGAAGGTTTGCTGAGGTTGCACCTTTTTCTCTGACGCCAAGTCTTTAAGCATTAGTCACCCATGTAGGGGGTTGCCCCGCTCAGGTACTGCTGGTACTTGGGTTGTCTGCACCTGAGGAGGGTGCTAAAGAGATGCTGGGGAGCGCAGGTGAGTTTTGCCAATGTTTATGTCTATTTCCTTATCTACTGAGTTTTTTATAGGCTAATTCTGTATCTGTACGACACACCTGCGAGCCACCTACTTCACTAATACTTACGCTATCGTGTTATGCTATTGTCTTACTCATTGGTCACAACATGACCCTAGAATAAATGTACATAAATATTTATTTATCTCAAACTTTCCCGTGGTTCACCTTTGAACCCTGTACATGTTTGTCCATATCTACCTGTAAGAGGAGGTGACAGTAAACATAGGATTTAGTGAGTATTACTTCAATTTCAAGCACAACCGTCCTCAAATTGGCCCAGAAAGTGCGTCTTAAAGCAGAGTCACCAAGACGGAGTGAGTCCTGATCGGCCTCTTGCCCCCCCGTCTCCCACCGTTCCCCTCAGCTGCAGTAATGGCTGGCAGGTCACGCTGGGGAGAAAAGAAAGGAAGTGCTAACATTCAGTCACAGATGCGCGTCTTCATAATGAGGCTCAGTAAGGAGACGCCATAATATCCTTGCTAATAAGGTATAATCGTCTCATTGTAATCAAGTTATGTGCAATTTATGGGGGTTTGGGAATGGGGCCTTTTGACTCGTGATGCTTTTCTCTCCCCCCTCCCTCCGGATGCTGGTCGGCAGGACTGAGAGTGAGCATTGTTCAGGAGTCGTGGGAGGACACATGGCGGTGATCCTGGACGGAAGGAAGGGTTTTGGAATTGTTGGAGGCTCCTGAACTCTGCTGATCGATTGGGAAATGCATATTTTCAGGAACAAAAAAATGTCAGAGACACAAAACATATTTGGTAAAGGGAGGTAGAAATCTGGATGGGTCTAAGAAATGGCCATTTAATCAAGTGATAGATATTACGGAGCATCAACAGTTCTAGTAAAATTGGACTCTTCAATTTTCATGGAGAGTCTGGTCATCCTGTAAAACCTGAGATCTTCCCAGAATCCAGTCTCCACCATATCTGCCCCCAGAAGAACATCTGGAATTTTCTATTCTAGGTACAAAACTCTACAAACTACAGTTTTGTTAGGTTATCTTGAAATTGAACCTTTATGATACAAAATTCAACATTCCAACTAGATTTCTGGTTTGAACTCAATCAGAAAATGTAAAATGGATCTGTCCTGATCACTACATATTATAATAGTTGACAGTATATGACAACTGGACTGAGTGAGTGTGATGTCATCCAGAGAAAATGACTTAATTTTGGGTCCAAGGTAATGAAGTAAGTTAATTCACTTGTCTTGTTTTTTGGCAATAAAAATGCTGCAATGCTGGATAAGTACCCTCTTTTTCATGATACGGACACCTCTTTTTTGGAGCCATTGACTGTATATGAGAACTGGACCAAGTGAGTGTGACACCATCAATGGAAAATGACTTAGTTCTGGGTCCAATGAAATTAAGTTGATTCACTCATCTTGTTTTTTTGGAAATACTGATGAAGTAATGCTCGATAATTAATCTTTTTTTCATGATATGGACACCCCCATGTTGAACCATTTGACTGTATACGAGAAATGGATTGGGTGGATATGACATCACCATGGAAAACAGTTTAATTCCACTTCCAATGACATAAAGTCAATTTAGTAGCCATTTTTTCGCAGTACCGGTCAATGTTTCTATGACAACCAATCAGGAGTGAGCTTGTTGGGAGGCCACACCCCTACCACTAGAAATGTGGTTCTGGAAAATGTGTTAATCCAATGTTTCAAATATCAGACCACCTACTTTTATTGAGGGATCTAACTGGCCACTTTTTAACTTGGTAAAAAAGTAAATTTAATTTTGGCTTTTTGGAACCAGCAGGTACTTCCTGTTTGGAACCCGAGAGCAGAGGGGTCACTCAGTCCACTTCTCTTAGACCGTCGCAGACAAAAAATGTATGTATTGCATGTATAACAAAACGTTCCTAAAGACCAATATCTGAAAAATACAAACAAAGTCCTAAAAATAGTACATATATTTCAGTTTTACTTGTACTGTAACGTTTTATATCTGAATTCCGTAACTATTCTCTAACCCTCAAAAGACTACGTAGTGCAGGAAAATCTAGTGCACTGGATTTTTAAACAAATGCCGATACCCATTTCTCAAATAAATATAAACATTTCAACTCTTTATGAATTCATTGTGTTCTAATGACAAAAACATGGAGTATTTTTAAGAAGGAATAATTGTTCAATCATTCACTGATCCTTAGTGCATTGATCCTCAATGAATGTTTGTGGGAAATTCCCAGGGTACTCGATTTTGGAATTGTTCATTCAGGCATTTATAGTGTACTGACCAGGTAGTAATACGCAAATTCAGATATGGCGCTACTTAAGTATGTTGACTGACCAAAACACAAACTCACAACTTTAGCTTTGTTGTTGACTTTTCACAACTTATTCATGTTATATCGGGTTCATTTTATGCATATGACATGATTGTGTCACGATATATTGAATATCTTGAGTATTTCACATACTTAAAATAAAAAATAATAATAACTCATATTCATTGTCAACTTTCCCCAACCCATTTAATGTTAAATAGGGTTGATTTTATGCAGATGACATCATTGTGTCTTGTTGTGTTGAATATATTGAGGACTTCAAACTCTTGAAAAAACTAAAGAATGGAATAAAAAACTTGTATTTGTTGTCAACTCTCCCCAACCTAATACATGTTATATAGGGTCGACTTTATGCAGATGACATGATCTTTTCTCGACGTGTTGGATATGTAGGGGATTTAGTTTGTTGTAAAAAACTAACTTTCTTTTTTCTTTACATTTATGGAAATTATGTAAGCTAATACAAAATAACTTGAAAAACATAAAATATTTTAGATTATTTTCAAAGTACTTTGTTTCATTGACTAATTTCTGATATGGATATTTTAATATTTTTATATAAAAAATCTATTTCTTTGCTTTTATGTGTAGGTAAAACCCAACAACTCCACATGATGTTCTTCCTTCGCTCTTAACTCCACTAGTGCAGCCTTAGGATTTCTTGAACCGTCTCTGCATTCCCACAATGCTTCACTTTGACTATAACAGTCACCAGTGTGTGTCTGCTTGGGCTGATACCGTTACACGTTTCAATCATCATGGATGAAAAAAGAAAAAAGTTTCCCCAGACCCCACAGTAGAGTAAAGTAAACTGGCACACCTTAATGCGCCAAATGTGTTTTCCGTGTACGTAGCTTCTCCCCACGCCGCGGTAATTGCATTCCTGAGCCAACCACCCACCCATCGGTGATTTGACACCGTCTGTTTGATGCGCCGTGTGTGCGTCTTGTGCGGCGCCCCGACACACACGGCTGTCGGCGAGCCAAACCTGCCCGCGATTCTACTAATAAAGGTCTTATTTCCTTTTCGGCTCGCCCCTCGACGGTAGACAGCACCAATTACATGAAACGGCTGCAACGCGAAGGGGGCCGTCTTCCACCGCCTCGCCGACACGCGCTTTGAACTTCCCCCGGACTTCAAAAGGTGTTTTTTTTTTTTTTTTTTGCAGAGTGATTACCGGCTAACCGACGGGGTTAACAAACACGGTGGGGAGAAAAGGGAAAATGTGTCCGGACGATGACACTGCAGAAGAATGCCTGGAAACCGGCAGATACGGCGCCGGCAATAATTACGGAAAATGTTGAAGGAAAGAATTAAAAGAGCTTTTGGAAATATTCAAATAGACGGCGGAGTAAATGAGGAGTCGGCGAACAGGAGAGCTGCGAGTGAGCAGATTCTTCCACAGAGATGGAGCTGAGAGCCGTGCTGAGACAGCCCATCAATCAGGCCTTCCAACCCCCCCTCCACCAACACTTCCTGTAAGTGCCCGGCGATCCACGGCGACCGGCAGGAGTCTGCAGGAAGCCACCGGGAGAGGATTCAGCAAAACCTTCCTTTTTTTTTTTTTCCTTTTAATTTGACCAATTGCTGAAGGTATTGATTGAGGACAATGCAGTTACAGGAGAGGTGTAGAGACGGGAGGGGGGCTGTTAATGTAGCTCCACCGGTGGGGGGAATCAAACGCCACCCCTCTTGTTTTAAGCGCTCCTCCACAGGGCAGCGGCGCCGAGCGGGTCGATAGCTCTGATTAAACGCCACATACCCCCACCAGTCATCAATATTATACACGCTGTGTTTCACCGGGACAGAGGCGGCTCTGCCGGCGAAGTTTAAGGTCTGGAAGTCACCGGGAACCAGGTACGACTGTCTACGCCTTTATGGTTTTGTCATCAACCATGACTTGAGAGGTATCAGGAAATCAGTCGTTTGATTGACGAAACTCATCAAGTTGTAGGGGGTGTGGCCTTCCAAATGGCTCCCTCCTGATTGGTGAGAGTGGTTGCCATAGAAACGTCAACTCAACCGAATCCCTACCTGCTGACGCCGTCTGACCCCAACGCTATGACTTCAATTTTTTGGAGTCTTTGTCAGACCAGTTCTTAGATATAACCAGACATTCCCGTTGGCGCTCCAGGCTGTGGGTGTCCTACACCAATGTCCTACCCCATCCCACCATCGTAACTTTGAGGCAGGACTCCAAAAACTACCAGAAGGCCGGCCCTTGAGGTCTTGAGTTGGCCACCAGTCCTCTACGATGACATTTCCTACGTTCTTGGACTTAGTTGCTCATTGACCGTTTGCAACTTTAGCTCTAGCATTGACAATCTTTAGACTTTTGTAAGTCTACTTTAATTTAACTTTATGAATGTTACAGGTGCAACATTCGAAAAATGTTGTATATTGGTTGAAAGCTAATATGCAAAAAAAACAACTTCTGTTTGCTTCAGAATTAGCTGATAGTCGTAGAGTAAAAGTGCGTCAAAGAATGCGTCATTTAGATGTCTATGGGGTCAAATCAGGATTGGCTTAAAGTGAACGAAAAAAAACAAATTGACAACTTGAGAAATAGACATTGTAACTGGAAAAAATGGAAAATTTGAAAACTGAGAAAAAATTGAAAATTTGAAAAAAAAACCTCACAATTGTAAAAAATAATTTTTTGAAAATTTGAAAAAAAATTAACCGAAAATTTGGGTTGGGGACATTTTCAGGTAGCTAATGAGCTTAAAGCCCCGCCTCCATGTGACATTAGTCAGGAGTGAAAACTCGAAAATCGAAACTGTAAAACTGAGGACTGAAAGTAAAGATTCAGAAAAAAAGAAAATTCGAAACAATTGCTGTTAGTAATTGATTTTTTTTCAATCAGTAATTTTTACATTTATAGTTTTTTTTTCAAGTTTTCACTCTTTTTTTTCAAATTTTCCCTTTTGTTTCAAATTTACAATATCTTGTTTTCAAATTTTTTTTTTTTTTCAGTTTTCAAATTTTGATTTTTTTTCAGTTACAATGTTTATTTTTCAACTTTTCAATCTGTTTTTTTTTTTTTACTTTAAGCTGATCCTGATTTGACCCCATAGATGTCACCGTTGACATCTCTGTGTTAAATAGTTAGAAGTAGTCCCTATGGGTAAGTAGGTCTTAACTAGTACAGTTAAGTCTCTCATAAATGAAACATTAAAACTGGCCGCCTCTGCTGCGCAATTCACGTTCGGTGTGAATGCACCTGTAACGGTTTTCTGCGATTCAGAGTATGCTGGAATTACGGTAATTGCTTCAATAGCCAAAGAGTTATGCTAGTCAATAGATCGCCAACATTGGAGCTAAAGTTTAAATGTTAGAGTGGTAGGAGTTGAATACCAAGCCTCCACTTTTCGTTCCTTAATATCAATCTGAACAGGAAGTGCTTACACAGCCTGAACTGATTCCAATGTGAATTGATTTAGTGAGACTTTATGCTAGCACACTTATTTTAGACCCTGGTGGTCATTTAGGGAACTACAACATTTAGCACTTCACTTCTCTAAAGCATTTTCTAGGTTTACGAATCAGCGGGAATTATGGTAATTTCGTTAACTTGAAGAGTTACGGTAGATGAAAGAACATCAACACTGGAGCTAAAGCTCCGCTTGTAAAACTTTCGGGGTTGAATAACAAGCATCCACTTTTTATTTCGTCATTTGAATCTGAACCGGAAGTGCCAAATGTTGCAGTTCCATAAGTGACCACCAGGGGCTGCTTTTGAATAATGGTTTTAAAATTTTTACGAATGTAAAGTGTCGGTGCAAAGTCACTTAACGTTGGAATCACTTCAGATACGTTTGTCTTATCCCTTCACTACTGTAATGTGTTTTCTACAATTAATATTTTGTAAGAATTACGTTAATTGCGATAAAAGTCGAATAGTTATGCTAGCCGCGACAGAACCCGGGAGTTGGAACGGCGGAAAAAAAAGGAATGAATTTTTAAAGTACAAACACAAGTGTATCCTCCTCCTCGCACACGCAAACACATGCCGGCGTTGGACAGTTGATCGCACCGCCGCATGATAATCGATCGCCATTTGCAACAGCGGGGCGGGCAGAAGGGTCCGATCAGTGCAAATTATTGTCACCGCCTGCTGTCGTGCTGTGCAGTCAGCCGGCCGACGCGGCGCAGCCAGATGAATGACAAAAGAGTGGCGGGAGCAGGACGGCAGTTAGTCATACCTGGTAGTGGGGACTCGGCGGGGGGACGGCGCGTCGATACGGCGGGGGCCTGAAGGGAGGCGCTTTGAAATGCACGGGCATAAAAGATTTAATGGCTGCACCTGTGACGGTGTTTCCGATTCACTCCCAACCGGATCCATAAAAGTTTGATCGTCGGGAAGATTTCTGGTCCAACTCTTTCATATTTCTCGGCGCATAACAAAAAAACCTCGGCGGAGAGGCACAATCGGAGGATAAGTGCAGCCCAGCGAGGAGCACACCTCTCCTGAAGTTCCATCAAGCATCCCCATCGATTTGGAAACGGGCAAATGGAACGCTCCCATTGATCGGAGATGCTCGGGGTCTTATTAAACAACTGTGACTGTCCCCGAAGCAAACGTGTGTGGGGGGAGGGGGGTGGGGGACAACTCACCTAACATCTGACTACATTGATCCCCCCCCCTTCCCGCTTGTGTTTGCATGTCCCCTGCACCTCTCAACCCGCCGCGGGCGCCGCAGCTGTTATTCGCCGATCAGACGGCCCTCCTGGTCAATGCCGGATCTGGTGGGAAAGCCGGCTAATAGGAATAAACATTTCACCTTTGTCTAAACAATCGAGCCGGCAGAATTCCCAGCAGCGCCGCGATGTGATCCTATCGGTTAACGGTGGCCCGCTTCTTTTTTTTAAATGGCTGTGATGCAGAAAAGAGCGCCGGAAATCGATGGGGGAGTCAGTCTTCCTGGGAGGGGGGGGTCGTTGGTGTCAGCTCAGGTGGTTCTTTAATTGTTGCAGTTGGAGCTTCAGAAATCCATGTTTGATCCTTTAAGGGAAGAGGCAGAAGAAAACAGGAAAAGTACGGCTTCATTTGGCCAGGATTCATAGCTGGAAATAAAGATAATAATGTTTTTTTTAGATTATTGACAAAATGAGTCGAAAAAATTATAATTTTGCTTTTTGAACCTTAAAGTTGTAAAATAAAAATTCTAATTAAGTCTGTCTTTTTAGTCTTTTGCTATTTTATTTATGGATCTTGGCTCAAATTTAATCATATTTGAAATATTTGACGGCAAATTTGAGTTTTAGCTCAAATGCTAACGACAGACTTTTACAAAAATTTGTACTAAAAGTGTTAATTTCTCAATAAATACCTTAAAATAAAAATAAACTTTTAACATTCTTAAATAAAAAAAAAAGCAAAAAAATAATAAAAATTTTAATAATAATTGCAAAATTATGATTTCCCGACAGTATGTTTGGAGGTTTTTCAGCAAATAAGCAAAAATAAATAAATAAATAAATAAAAAATTGGAGCTAACCTTTCTTGATCTCTAAAAATATGCTAATGCTAATGCTAACTCGATTTATCTCTAAAAGTAAAGAAAGAGAATACTATTAACGTTTAAAATACAAAGTTCAACGTAACTGTTGTCTTTTGATTAAACTTTTTTTTATAAATACATGAAAGTGCCATAGTTACTACAATTAATGTTAAAAAAAAGAAAACATTATCTTTTTATTATATTTTCCTGTTTTTATCAAAAAATCTGTTTTTTTCCTTTCATTTGTTTACAGGAATGCTAGATGCTAATTTACCTCCCCTCAAAAAACAATTGTATTTTTAGCAATTTTATAAAATATTCTCAGTAAAAATCAAATATTTTTTAAATACAACATTAAGGGGAAATATGACAATGATCATAAAATAATGATTTCCTGATGAATTTACAGTTTAATCTTTTTTTTTTTTTTCGGAAAACTTCAAGGAAACTTTTTGTTTAACTTTGAGCTATCATTACTTCTTGTCATCTGCTCTCACCCTGCTTTAATCACAAAACTGGAAGTTCTAGATTTATGTTTTTTATCTCATGCATATGTATTTAGGCAAACAGGTCTTTAAAGCAAAATCAGCAAAACTAATTGTTGGAGGAAGATTTTTGTGTTTTCTCGAACAAAAACCAAATGCTAATGCTAATGCTAATTCTGTTAATCTTAATAAGCAAAGAAAAAGACCATCATTTATATTTAAAAACTATTTAATCTTTAATTTTAACTATCTCCTTTTTATTTTTCACTGTTTGATTCTATTGGACATTTTTACCTCGTGTTGTAAATTGAATTTTTAAAATCCTCATTTAACACAAAAAGTGTTACATTTAGTTTTTACGATGAAATGGTATTTTTCCTTAATAACTAGTTTTAAAATGGTTACATTCTAGCAAGATCAAAAACAAAACAAATAAGATGAATGTGAGCTTTAAATTAAACTTTTGTAGGAATAAAAAGTGAGGATTTTATGAATAAACTTGTTGTCATGTGTTGTAAACAAGAATTTCTACGTCTTCAAACAGAAAATAATGTATTTTTCCCTGAAACGTTAGCGAAGCAGAGAAAAGAAGAGAGGAATAGGAACCATGCAGCTCCACGATTCATCTTTGAGTCAGCAGAGAATGAAATCAGCGGTTGACTCCATTCCCTCTTTGCCTCTTAAGTCGCACAAAGCGCAGCGGCTTCCAGCCAACTGTGCGGTATTGTACAATCAACATGTAGGTCTTAAGAGGACCGGGGAAGGAAATCGTTTTGGAAGGAAGTGCAGAGCCGGTGTATGTTCGGGAGGGGAGGAACAGCAGGAGTCAAATCGAACTGCGCTGGACTGTAGAGCTGTCAGTTAAAGAGCCCTCCAAACGTCCTCAGAAAGAAGCTAGCTTATTACAATGGCGATACAGAATACACACATGGAAAAAAAGGGGGAAAAAGAGGAATTTATTCCCATTTTATGTCAAAATGTCACTGTTTTCCAGTAGAGAAATAATCTAAGAATGGAGGTGTTCCTTCTTCTGCCTCAAGCTTTATATTTAGAGCATAACTTTAGAATGAGTGAACTTTAATAGATATAGAATCACATCATCTGCATAAAAACGAAACAAAATCCTTCAAACTCAATATCTTATTCCAGCTATTTCGCACCAAATAAGTTATGGACATAATGACATTTTTGGACAATATACAGATGTGAGAAATTAGCTTTCACGTCTTTAAATTGTAGCCTAAAATAGTGTTTTAAAACAAACTTTGTATGTTTAAATTATGTTTTTCTTATGTTTCCAAAAATATTATTTCTTTAACTTTCTTTTTGTAAAAATGTGTACATTTTTTCACAACAGAAAACGGGTATTTTGACATTTAAAAGATTTCAAACGCTAGTTAAAAATCCTATGGTTGAGAATTATACATTGAAAAAACAATGTGTGAAAGTTAGTATTTCTTTTGGCGTAAAAACAACTATCCTGGTTCAAATCTAAAGAGACTTTATAAAATTGCCGCTGCTACTGCTAACGAATTTATTCTACTAAAAAACAGAAGTAAGTATTAGCTGACAAAGAAGTAATATGACATCATTGCCCAATTATAATATTTTTATTGAGCCTTTTGCGAAAAAATAAATAACATTGTCGAAGAGACAAAAAACTGAGATCTTGACCATTTTTTCCACCTGCAAAAAAATATATGTTTTGTTTATTTACCATCAAAATTAGACATGGTATTGTTTAAAATAATAAAATGAACGCATTAGCCACTAGTTCAGACTATAAAAAAAACTCTTGAGATGTGTTGTTTATGAGTCTTTAACTTAAAGAACAGAATTAAAACTTTATAGAGACAAACAACGAATTAGTCAGTAGTTAAATGGATCATTTCACAGAACAACTAAGTCTATTCAAGTCTGAAATGCTGATTAAAACCATTTCGTCTGGTCAAACATGCCCTTGGGGGGTGGGACCAAAGGTCACCTCAAAGACCGTGTTTGACGTCCAGCCCGTGGTCCGATAAGGTCTCGCGGCCACAAGTGACTCGTGAAAAACCGACTCAAAGGGCAAAGGGAGCGGCATACATGCATTTGATAAGCGACAGACGCGTTTCAGAGCAGACGGCAACAAGGACGCATCTTCAATTAGCAGCCGATAGCCATCGGCGGGACGGGTCCGCTCCTCGATGGGAAGTGACCAGAAAGAAATGGTGGCAGCAACGGCGAAATAGTCTCTACGGGTGCCTGAACGCGATGCTGTATACATCGGGTTTTAATTATCTCAAACTTTTTCTATTGTTGAGGTCATAAATATTCTTATTTGAAGTGTTTCTTTAGCCAAAAGAGAAATTTTCAGCAAATTCTGTTGTGTTTTCATGTGATTTACATGTATTTACACACGTGTGTTTGTGTATATATATTATATATATATATATATATATAATATATATATATATATATATATATATATATATATATATA
>NC_050513.1:18383614-18387359 GCF_002922805.2 Oryzias melastigma | reverse complement strand
TTGTTTCAGTCATGTGACTCTACTGGTTCATTACAAAAACTCGGACAGATCAATACGCTTGTAATATTTTGTTAGAATTTAACAACTTCAAAGGCTAAATTTTGTAAACAGGTTAAACATGACTACAGTGGTCCCCAACTTTTTCGTGTTTCTGTATTCGCGGTTTTACGTAATTCCTGTATGCATATATACAATATATATATACATACATATACACACACATTCATATATTTATATGTACATACATATATATTTATACATATAGACATACATATATACACACAAATCTATTCATATATTTATATTTTTTATTTATTGTCTTTCACCTCATCCCCCCCATATTTACGTTTCTTTTTTCGCAGCTTTACATATTTGCAGTTTTTTTTAGTCCTGTGACTCTACTGGATCATCACAAAAACTCTGACAACTCATGACGCTTATAATATAGTTTTAGAATTGAACAACCTTAAAAGCTACATTTCTTTAAAACGTTAAATATGACTGCAGTGTTCTCTGTGTCTGTTTTCTTCGCGGTTTTAGATGCTTGCAGAATTTTTTCAGTCCTGTGACTACTTCGGACGCCAACATTTCATACAAGTTTCTTGAGTTGTCTGAGTTTCCGCTAATCCGTAAACCCGCGAAAAAAAGAAACAAATATGCGGGGGAACACATAAAGTCATGTTTAGCTTATTTAAGACATTTCCCTTTTAAGATTGTGAAAAATAAACAAATCTTAAATATTAAAAATAACCCATTTGGCTCAGTACCAATTAAGATGGTTGAATCAAAGATTTTTAGTGCTGTATTGGTTCATGCATGGGTCAACCCATCTGTCAAACAAAAATACATCAATAAACAATAAAAATAAGTTTTTAAATGTTTAACTTTAGCTACAAGTTTAAACTTCTCTGAGTTTTCATCTATCCCCTCATAAGTTTAGCTACATTTGGAAGCTATGTCAGGTAAAAATGTTTAATTTAGAAGATATTGATGGTAATAGCATAGTTAGCTCACTAAAGTGGTGCTTCTCCATTTAATCATGCATGTTTTTATAAGGGAATATTGTAAAAACATAAATCTCTACATACATGAATCTCTGTCTCAAGCTGAATGAAATGATATGACATACGATATATTAGGAATGTGGGTGTGGTTAAAAAAAAAGCCTCCATTGCTAAGGAAATCTAAATTTTTACTCTTGCCGATTCTTCTAAAAATGACATTGACCTGTTCATCACCAAAAAATGAAATGGTTTCCATGGAGATAAAACCAAAAGAAAAGTACAAATTTTGAAAAAAAAGGTCGATTTTTCATGGGCGGAAGCTCCGGTAAAGCCCAAAGACACCCTAGAGCAGGGGTGGCCAACCCTGGTCCTCAAGAGCCTCAACCCTGCCTGTTTTCCAGCCCTCCCTGGACTGCTTGATGCTGACAACCTAAATCAGGTGTGTTCAGCTAATCAGGATGTGGAATTACTTGAGTCAGCTAATCAGCAGCAAGCTGGTCAGGGAGAGCTAGAAAACAGGCAGGGTTGAGGCTCTTGAGGACCAGGGTTGGCCACCCCTGCCCTAGAGACTACGTCTTTCGGCTGACATGGTAACGCCTCAGCTTCCCCACATAGGAGCTGGAGGAAGTGACCAGGGAGAGGGAAGTCTGTGTATCTTTGCTTAGAATGCTGCCTCTCGAATCTGTCCCAGATGAGCATGAATGGGTTTTTCATGGTTTTGAAGCCACTAAATGAGTGATGAGTGGACCATACAACACCACTTTACTTTCTTTGTTACAATAAATCACTAGAAAACAAGCTTTATTTTTTTTTTAATCAATAACTTAGGCTACAACTTTTCATGACTCATTTTTAGACTAAGAAACATCCTAATTTATCTGAGAATGAGACCGACGTACCTTGCTGAAGTTTTGGCGTCTCCCCGTGTTTGGCTCAGCTCAGACGACGCCATGTTGGGTTGATGCACTCGAGTTGCTTGGATGTGACGAAGGTGCCGTGAAGACCAACGTTTAAACGCCGTTAAATTCGTGCCCAGCCGGGCGCGCCGCCACACAGCTGTGCGGTGTGTCGGGCTTATGGCGGCGTCATCATACTTCAATTATGGACCTAAAAAATGCCAGAATGGAGAAACCTGGTGGAAACGAAACATTTAGGAACTTCTAGGTTATGGAATTTCTGCTCAACTTTGATTTAAACTCCTTATTTTGGTCATTTTGGTCTTCTGAGCATAAATTAGCATACTCATCATTTGAGACACAAAGATGGACGCTGTCGGCGATCGCCACGTTCTGACGGCGCTCCTCAGAGCTGATGTGAACAGGAAGACTCCACGTACGACAAAGCGAGGCTTCATAAATAAAAGCCCCCCTGCCGATTCTAATTCGCTCATCGCTTCGTCTGGCTGCTCGCTACAAGCTGTAATTACACACCAGCTAGCTGTCGCGCAGAGCTCAGGAATGAGCTACAACCTAATGCACAATAAAGCCTGTCATATAAAAAAAAGCAGTGTAAAATAACTGAAATAACACAGCGTTTTATGGTCCCCCTGTAAAGTGACTCTCAAACGTGCAGAGATGAAGAGCAGGAACGGCTGCTGTGATAAAAAAAGACTTTCCCAAGAACCCGGGATGATCATCCCGGTGTGAGTAAATAACCCAAGACGCACTGGGACACCTCAACCGAAAGGAAAAAAAATGGATATGTGGCAACTAAACCTTCAGAATAAACCAAAATAGATTTTAAACTAATTTAAAGAGAAAAAAATCTGAAAAAATTAACTTTTGGAATAGAATTAAGTAAAATATTAAGTAAAAGTAATTTGAATATGGATGACTAGCTTGATTAAAAACAAAAGAAAAAACTTCTGTAGTAAAACCCCTTAAAAAAACAAAGTCGAGGTACAAAACCAAAGTTGCTTATAAAGTTTATTTGATGATTAATTTTTTGAGTCTTTTTTAACGACTCAAAGAGTGACCATTTATAAAATAGATGTAACCCTGCAAAACCCTAAAACAATTATCTTTTATTTTTTTAAAGTAAATTTGACATTTTTTTAATCGTTAAATAAACAAAAATATACAGCTTCCTTATTGAAAATAAGTCCCTCCTGACAAAAAGCCGTGTGACACTGCCGCTATATACTAGTTTCACGTTTTCCACGTATGTAAATTTGGTCTTTTGTGATACATGTATAACATATACTGTATATTTCAAATGAGTTTCTCGCTTTTGTCGATGTGCGCAAATATCCACCGAGGGTCTTGGCCAACAGGTCTTTACACAAATTCAGTTTCCAGGGCTTCATAATTTTCACGCAGTTCATGCATAGTTTAGATGGAAATTTTTCGCAATTGTGCATGTTTTTGCAAGACGCATCAGCAAATTTTGGATTTCCACAAAAGTTCAGGGTATGTCTGACGGACTTTTCACGTACCACCGATGTAGAACTTTTTTATCGCGTATACGGGGCACATATCTTGCTAAATTTACCTAATTGACACACAAATCACTGATAAATATTGCAATAATCACCTGCGGTTCATGTAAAATTCACATATTTTGTGCTAAGTTTATGAATCGGCTGATTCTATACCAAGTGGGGGTCTCCGCTCCCCCTGTTTGGTTTGCCTGGGCGGGGGTTGGGTCTCTCACATGGCGGTGTCTGGCCCCACATGGAAGGTAGGTTGGGGGAGGGGCCCTGGAACAGTGGGCATAGTGGACGCGCGCCAGGCCCTTTTCGC
>NC_050513.1:18380390-18382461 GCF_002922805.2 Oryzias melastigma | reverse complement strand
GTATGTCTGACGGACTTTTCACGTACCACCTATGTACAACTTTTTTATCGTGTATACGGGGCACATATCTTGCTAAAATGACTTAATTGACGCACTAATCACATATAAATATTGCAATAATCACCTGCGGTTCATGCACAATTCACATATATTGTGCTAAGTTTATGAATTGGCTGATTCTATACCAAGTGGGGGTCTCCCGCTCCCCCTGTTCGGTTTGCCTGGGCGGGGGTCGGGTCTCTCACAGGGCGGTGTCTGGCCCCACATGGAAGGTAGGTTGGGGGAGGGGCCCTGGAACAGTGGGCATAGTGGACGCGCGCCAGGCCCTTTTCGCGGATCTCCTCAGCTGCTATGATTCGGCCAAGGGGGTCCCCTGTCTTGGCCGGGGACCCCCTCGGCTGACGCGTAGCAGGTGATCGGTGTGCTAACACCAAGTGATTTCTGCCCAGGACTCTGAATGTCAAAGTGAAGAAATTCAGTGAGGTTTATTTATTATTGTTCTGTGTTTTTAACGTGGTTCTTGTGACAATTTGACGTGAAAGAACACAACTTTTCTCACTTTTTCAAGTATTTTCATATATGTCCAATTTTTATAGTAGCAGCTGTGAGACACGAATTTAAAGCCTGAAGAACCCCAGAACATGTTTTTTGCTTTAGGTTTTTAAAATAAAATTGACTCTTTTTTACTATCCAAAAAAATATAAATATATACACACACTTGTATGTATATATATATATATATATATATATATATATATATATATATACATACATATACACTTGTATATATATATATAAGTAAATATATCTAAAATATAGATATATAAGTAAATTAAATTAATTGAAAAAAAACATAAAAAAGGTCATATTTGACTCAGTGGTTTCTCCAGTGTTATAAATTTAGGAAAAATAGCAGCTTGAGAATGAAAAGTCAAACTGTATTTTTCCATCCTTTGCTCTAAAAGCAGATCGCGGAGACTCCAGAAGCAGGGAGAGCCTTGACCCGACCGTTCAGCCTACAAGCTGCGACCAGCAGGAAGCGAGGTGAACGCCGGATCTCGACGGCGGGGGGGCGGCTCGTGGGGAAACGGCACACTTAAACCTGACTGGGCACTTCCTGTTTGAAAAACCAGCAGAGGCCACACATGGTAACGCTGAGGAGTCCTCCGGTGACACGGCTCTTAATGGAGCGGGGGGAAAGCCGGAGGAGCGCCGGGTCGGCGGGATCAATCGGCATCGTGGGAAGCTTTTAAAGACTCCTATTTGAGATTTGGAAATAAAAGGCTCGTCCCGGAGAAGGGGGCTCGCTGTAGGAAGCATCTGCAAGGGTACAACAAATTGCAGGACCATTACAGGTCAGAAAAGGATATTTATTTAGTTACACTATGAAATATAATCAAAATATGAGGTCCAGAGCATTCCTGGTGGGATTTTTCTAAAAGCTCAGTAATTTGCTTTAGTAATTAACTTCACCGTTGGATCCACTTGACTTTAACCTGCGGTGTCTGCTTCCACTTAACTCCACTTTGGAAACTTTTACCTTTAACTTCAGGTTAAAAAAAAGTTTGATCAAGTTTGAGAACACACCAAGTTTTCATCCTTTTTTCTTTTCCTGTACTAGAACCATGGTTGTAGTACCATGGCCGGTTAGATTTTTCTTTTTATTTGTAAGGTGTATTCATGCTTTAGTTCCGTAGCAACCATTCAGTTTTAGTCTTCTTTGATGCTGACGAGTGTGTGCAGCAAATTTTGTGACTCTCTAAATGTAAAACAAAAATTATCCTTAGCAACCAATAATTAAAACCTCTACAACAATATTATTATTGTAATATCATAGCATGACTTATAAAGGAGATCAATTTGGCAAAAAAAATAAAGTAATTTTGGCTACAATTAAAGTACGACACCTAGAAAAATTTTACTTTTTTGGATCTGGAGGGGCATTTATTCTGCAGTTCCATAGCAACCATACAGTTTTAATCTTTTCTGATGCTGGCGAATATGTGCACTCTTAATTCCACATATGGGCCCGTGCCTGGGCTGCAAGGTGGGCCCACCTTTGGTACCTTTT
>NC_050513.1:18354231-18380259 GCF_002922805.2 Oryzias melastigma | reverse complement strand
TGGGCTGCACGGTGGCGCAGTGGCTAGCGCTCTTGCCTCACAACGAGAAGGCCCCGGTTCGAATCCCGGCTGGGACCTTTCTGTGTGGAGTTTGCATGATCTCCCCGTGCATGCGTGGGTTTTCACCGGGGACTCCGGCTTCCTCCCACCGTCCAAAAACATGCTTCATAGGTTGATTGGTGACTCTAAATTGCCCCTAGGTGTGAATGTGAGAGTGTATGTGTGTGTGATTGAGGCCCTGAGACAGACTGGCGACCTGTCCAGGGTGAACCCCGCCTTCGCCCATCAGTAGCCGGGATAGGCTCTGGCACCCCCGCGACCCCGAAAGGGACGAAGCGGCCAAGATGATGGATGGATGGATGGGCCCGTGCCTGGTACCTCATCCTTTGGCGGTCCGCTTCCAGTACCGGGTCTGGTACCATGTCCAGTACTGCATCTAGTACCACATCCAAGCCCACGTCTGGTACCTTGTCTGCGTCTGGGCCCGTGTCTGGTATCTCATCTTGTACCCGTTTGTGTCTGGAACCTCGTCTGGGCCCACCTTTGGTACCTTTTCCGCATATGGGCCCGTGCCTGGTACCTCATCCTGTACTGGTTTGCTTCCAGTACAGGGTCCTGGTAACGCATCCGGTACCCCTTCTGGTACCACGTCCAGGCCCACATCTGATAACTTGTCGGCGTCCAGGCCCGTGTCTGGAACCTCGTCTTGTAACGGTTTGTGTCTGGAATCTCGTCTGGACTGCGTCTGGTACCTCGTCCGGACCCATGTCTGGTACCTCATCCGGGCCCACCTTTGGCACCTTTTCCGCATATGGGCCTGTGCCTGGTACCTCGTCCTGTACCGGTTCGCTTCCAGTACCGGGTCTGTTACCTCATCCGGTAACGCATCTGGTACCTTATCCGGGCCAACGACCCGTACCTAGTCCGGGCCCGTATCTGGTACGTTGTCTTCTACCGGTCCGCGTCTGTTAACTTTTCCGGTATCTCATCTGGTACCTCAACCGGACTGCATTTGGTACACTGTCCGGGCCTGCGTCTGGTAACTTGTCCGGGTCTGCGTCTGGTACTTCCTCCAGTACCGCATCTGGTACATTGTTCATTGCCGGGTTAGGGTGCCGTTACTGTATACTACATCCTGAGGACTGCAGGACGTAGTATATATATATATATATATATATATATATACACATATATATATTCAAATGCAATTTTTTTGACTATTTTGGTGCATTTTCAAATTATTCCAAATCAAAAAAATTCATAGAAAGAGTATTTGTCAAGTATAATTGGTAAATATGAGAGAGTATGGTATATCTAATAGAAAAATGGTATCTCAGAAGTATCTGAAAGCGAAAGCCCTAAATTAGAGGCATTTTGCTTCCCTTTTACGCTTGGACGACTTTGTCTGAAAGATCCTTTGACAGCCCGACCAAACTGTTGTCAGACCGAACAAGCCCCTCCTTTCTTCTCAATGCACAATGGGAATGTCAGAGCCTATGAAGCGGCGAGCCGATACCTGAATAAATCAGAGGGGCGCATGTAGAATTTGCTCTCCTTACCCATGTGTGAACAGCCGCTCTGGCTGTATAACAAGGGCTGAGATGTGCTGGGTCTAATCATGTCATGGAAAAGGTCTCGGAACGATGTCATCCTTCTCCAGCCGTCTTAACTCCTAGCTAATTCTGTTGGATGCTCAGTTTTTGGTTAATAAAATAATGTTTCATCTGCGTACATGTTCTTTTTAGCTGGTAGAAGCTAGACAAAGCATCTCTTGTTCAGCTGTCGGCTCCAGCCCGCCGCCCTCCTCGCGTTCTGGGCTTGGAACCCTCCCCGGACAAAACGGTAGCAAATGAAGATATTTGTTTCCACTCAGGTAGCGCTGGCACGCGCCCCGCCGCCGCCACCACCGCCGCCGCTGCAGCAGCTCTCAGAGACAATTAGCCGACACCTGCTTGCAGCAGATTGCTCTGGCAGATTTCTGCTGCTCCTGTCGCCTTCGACACCGCCATCTGGCCTGGGGAAGGTGTTGCACAGGTCGCCTCGGTGTGCGGCGAACCTGCCAGCCAGGGGCAGCCCGGGCGGGAGGAACAATCACAGACAGGGGGCTTGTTATGTTCTCCTGATTTTGTTCTCCGTTAACTTTGATCCCAGATTTTGGTTAGCAGTTTTTTTGGAAGGGAGCGACGCTTCGGAGCATTTGGAGACAGGAGGTAAACGTGGACGTCCATGCTAATGAGCTCCTTCTTGGCCTCCCTTTTCCCTCCACTCTCTGTCTGCTCTTCACACCTACGACACTGACCCATCTGTGTGGACGCCGGCGCATGCACTGGACGCAGAAATGCATGCACAGGCACACGCACCTCCCCTGCCAAGTCCTATTTTAAACACTTTTTTACCAGATTTTGGCCAAGCGAGGGGTTCTGTCGTCGAAATAACGCGGTTTGTCGGTCGCACGTCGACGAAAAGTGACATGTCGCCTGATTGGCCCAGAGGGCGCCTGCATCATTGGCTGGGAGACGTGTGTGTGTGGGGGGGGGGGCTTCTGTTACGATTTCTGAGTCACCGTAAACGGTTCTTGCGCCGAGGGTAAACGCCCCCCACCACCACCACCTTCAGCTCCCCCCCCATCATCTCTGCCGAGGCACAAACCGAAAGTGACCAGCAGATCACTGAGGATTACAGGCGCCGCGCGTTCTCCTACCCTCCCATGATCCTAATGTGCCTCATCGTCACGTTTCAGACGGAGGAGACAAAATCCAGCTGATTTATTGGATCATCTCACTTGTGTGCACTTCACTTCCCTTTTCCAAAACGATTCAGGTTTGGAGGGAACCGCTCCCGGCGTGGTGTACCACACACACACACAAACCATATGCAAGCCCTAATGTGGAAGGACTGACAGAAAAAAATAAACGAACAATTAAGAGACACACAGCTGATGCTGAAATGAATATGGAACCAAGTAGACACATCTAAAGAAAGAAAATAAACTATTTAACTCTCATGTTGTATTGTGGGTAAAATTGACCCACTATCAGGTTTAGATGTAGCAAAAAAATACCTCAAACTAATCTAACTCTGATTTTTCGAGACTTTTACTAAAAAGGCCCCATCATGAGACTGTGTTATATAAAACGGTGTTATATTGTGGGTTATTTTGACCCTAGGGTTGTAAAACATTTGTACATCAGAAAAAAAGTTCAAAGGGAATTCACTAATTCACATATAGATGCCTGCACACACCATACCCAAGTACTAATGTGAAAGGACTCAGAAGAGAGTAAACGGACAATTAAGTAAGACAACTGATGCTGATATGAATATAGAATCTAAGTAGAAACATCTAAAGAAAAGAGACGATTGTCTAGTGGGTAAAATTGACCCACTACCACGTTTAGTTTAGTAAAAATACCTTAACCTATCCGTTTTCATCTTGACTTTTTTATGACTTTAACTAAAGGTGTTCAAACAATAGAAAACAATCATACTATCTCATTGTTCTAATATTATCTTATGGGTCATTGTGACCCTTGGCTCATAAAAGCAGTTACACATCAAAAAAAAAAATCAAAGGCCACACACAAATTCTCTCTAATTCACAAATACACACAAATACTACACAACTATATCACAAATACACACAAATACTACACAACTATAAATAAATATGGAACCAAGTCGAAACATCAAAAAATGCAATGACCTGTTTAACCTTTGTGTATTCTTTGGGGGTAAAGTTGACCCACTTCCATGTTTAGTTGTAGAAAAAATAACAGACTCTTCTTTTCTAGCTTAAACATTATGACTTCTTTTTCTAATGAGGGTTCTTCATTGGAAAAAGTCATTCTTTGTTTTTCTTTACATGAGAGCTGTACGCAACTACTGTACAAAGATTGTCCTATGGGTCATTCTGACCCATGGATTAAGGTCTGAAAAAAGGAAATAAATGGTTAATTAACAGACAAACAGCTGGTGTTGGGATAAATGTGGAACCTAGTAGAAACATCTAAAGAAAAGCAATAAACTGTTAAACTTTTATGTTTTCTTGGGGGGTAAAATTGACCCACTTCTGTCTTTAGTTGTAATAAAAATAACAAACTATATTTTTTTACTTAAATTTTATTACTTTTTTGAACAAAGATTGAAAAAGTGATACTTTGTTTTTGTTAACATTTGCACTGTACACCACTAGGGTATGAAGATTGTCTTATGGGTCAAGTTTGACCCATGAATTAAAGAAAGAACAGGAGCAAAGAAAAGACAATTAAGAGACACTGCTAATGCTAAATAAACATGGAATCAAGTTTGAAACATATGAGGAAAAAACAGCAATTTACCTCTTGTTTTTTCTTGCGGGTAAAATAGACCCACTACAACAGGGGTATTCAAGTCCAGACCTCGAGGGCCGGTGTCCTACATGTTTTCCAACCAACCTTTCATTGAAGCTCCTTATTGGCTAAACATACCTGATCCTGGAAATTAGCAGCCAATAAGGAGCTTCAATAGAAGGTTGGTTGGAAAACATGTAGGACACCGGCCCTCGAGGCCTGGACTTGAATACCCCTGCACTACAAGATTTAATTTGGTGTAAAAAAGTACCTTCACCTATTTTTTTCAACTTGAAATTCTATTGGGCTCCATTATCACATAAAAAGTTTTCATTTTTTTTATTTTTTTTATTACACATGGGGTATACACAATTAGACTAAAACAGATTGTCTGTTGGGTCATTTTTGACCCGCAAGTTACGGAATAATAGAACAAATAAATGGACATGTAAGAGACACACAGCTAATACTGAAAAAACATGACACCAAGTTAAAAAAAAATCCACTTCCAACTAACACTTATTTTGTTCTTGTGGGTCAAACTGACCCACTACCAGGCTTAGTTGTAGTGACAATAACTTCACTGATCCTTTTCTAACTTTAAATTATGACTTTTCCCAAGAAGGCTCCATTATTTGAAGACAGGATACCTTGTTTTTGTTTCCATGTGAGCTGGTAACCACTCAGATACTGAGATTTTCTCATGGGTCATTTCGACCCAAAAATGATAAATGCCTTAAAAATACTAGAAAATAAAGTCCGAAGGCCACACATGGTAGCGGATGCATGCCTGCGCAACAATACAAACAATAACTGTCATTTTTTTTTTTTGCATTAGTGGCTGCAGTACCACACCCCACCACTGGATGGTGGTTTCATTGTAACCTCTTTGAATGATTATAATAATAATGATCTACGATTAAAGTAATTATTACCACATTTATGTTTTTTTATTTAGGCAATATGTTCACATTTTAAAAATAACTGTCTTTATTTTGATTTTTTTTGTTGCAGTACTGCATCCCACCACTAGGTGTTGGATTCATTGCAGCCCCTTCAAATCATTTTAATAAACAACAACATCATGGTTTCACAAAATTCTTAAGAAATCCAGTCCAGACAGAATTAAGCACACATATTTCTCTGTTTGGACTTTTTGGCTGCAGTACCACATCCCACCACTGTAGGTTGGTTCCATTTGAATAATCATGAATGCTGTCTAGCCCTAAAGTAAATATCAATGCTCTGGTTCATTTTTTTCCTGAACATTTTTTTTATTTCTACAATTAAAAAGACAATCGAAGAATCGCTGACGGAAAATCTGCTCAAAGAAAATAAACAAATAGGAAAGGACGCAATCAAAGCGCACAAACACACAGACAGACTGACACTAACATGCAGCAGTATGAAAGCAAACACGGCTTCTCTGTGAAACATGAATTTATTCTCTTTAAACACAAAATGCAGCTTGCACAAATTGAAACGCACACAGCCGCGGCGGAGCGGCGCAGGCCTCCCGACGCTCGCCTTTCATCTGCGGAGCTGCACAGCTGCTCACCTTATTGCCAGCAGTGCTCGCTTCAACCCTCAACCTTGCCTTCAAGGTAGTCTCTGAACGTGTGTGGGCTTTGTTTGCCTGTGTGTGTGTGTCTGCGAGCCGTGTGGATAGGTGTGTGTTTCCATGCACACCAGCGTGCGCGGGGTCAGCCCTCGGAGGCCGGGCTCGCTGGCTGCTTTCCTGTGCGAGCTCGGCCTTTTCGACCTCGCATGTGCACGCTGAAACAGGTAGCGGGGGCGCCATGTATTATTCATACGCGGGAATAAATCGGACAGGGGGGTGTCGGTTTCGATTCGTACGAGCGGGCCTGGATGTAGGCAGGGTGGTCGATGTCGACTTTCATTTCCTGGAAGTGGTGCTCTGGGAAAGCGGAAGAAACCGGACTTGAAAAGTGTTAGCGGCGTGATACTGGAGGTATGGCGACATGTGTGACCGCAAACACGGATGCTTTACATCAATATTTATGTTGTCAGCTAAAAGTCTCCTCATACTGTCCATTCTGATAGTGTCAATCTGTGGAAACCTTTTATATCTTGACTCTAGCAGGTTCTAAAGATGGATGATAGTTTGGTATAAAAAGAAATGCGTATTCCCAACCTAGCAAGAACAAATCGCTAAAACCAACATTACTATAACAACACCCAACCTTGTAGAAAAGCAAGTTTAAAAAAATGCAAGAAATTAACTAAGTGTACTAACAATACCTGTTACTCCCAAACTTGTTCACAAAACACAAAAATACAGAGTAATAGAACAAAAACTAACATAACTGTGAATATGCTAACTCCTGACTTTGTTAGCGACACGTAAAAATATAATTTCCATACGCTAGCTGTGTTAGAAACGTTAGCATTTTAGCGATACCTGCAACTCCCAACTTTGTTAACAAAACACTAAAAAACAGACTGATACCACTAAAATAAATTTAGCTGTGAAAATGCTAACTTCTAACTTTAAAAAAAGCAGTTCAACACCGCTACATGTTAGCTTTGTTAGTGATGTTAGCATATTTACAGTACCTGTAACTTCCAACTTTGTTTGTAACATTTGAAAAAATAGACTTATCCACAAAGACAAACGTTACTGTGTCGATGCTAATTTCAAACCTTGGTAGCAAAACGTAATAAAAAGCTACAGTTAATATCGTAATATGTTCGCCACGTTAGCAACATACACAGTGCATATTTATGCCTGTAACTCCCAATTAGTTTGCAACCTATTAAAAAAGGAACTAATACAGCTAAAGCAAAAGTTGATGTACCTATGCCAACTTCATTAGTAAGACCTAAAAAAACCCACAGTAAAAATAAAACTTTGCCACATTGTCAACAGAACCTTGCTGTGTCCTATGCCTTGAAGCTAGCTATGGTACGGTTTGAGAAAGCTCGCTTGGTCACATATTTTGTTACCACACCAGCCAAAAAAAAATCATTCTCATGTAAGGGTTGCTTGGCAACATGTATGCATGGGTTATTTCAGATTGTCCAGGCCCGTGGAGGGTCGTAGGGAGTAGCGGCTGCATCGTAAGGGGAGTGCTGGTGTGTTTTGGGTTGTAACAGATTCCTTCACTACTTGGTAGACAATACATTCACCGTTTTCTAGTGCTGTCTGAATCAACAATTCCAAAATGGAGTGCCTTAGAAATGTCCTAGAAGTCTGCGAAAGCCAGTGGGTTTGATGTCAACACAAAGCTCAGGACGACTGAGGATATAACCACACGAAGCATTTATTCAGTCCCTAACCCTTGTGCTATCCTACGTATGTTGACCCTGGGAGTGGGGTCATTTGGACCCCACAAGAATTGTGATATTCATTGGGGCCTGTGGCAGACATGAAATCTTGTCCCCCTTCACATTTGTGGGGTGGATGACAAGTCAATGTAAGGATGGGGTCATCTGGAGATGGCACAAGGGTCAAAAAAGATTGATCCTCAAATTCTGATTTCCTTTGGCTAATGTGGAAACTTAAGATTTGATCATAGTGGCCCTTATGGGTGGATACAGACTGTCGGAAAATGGGTAAACCAATAGTGAACCATCTCAGTGGCCTTGTGGTAGAGTGTCCACTCTGAGATTGGAAGGTCGTTGGTTCAAATCCTGGCGGAGTCATACCAAAGACTGGGACCCAGTGCCCCCCTGCTTGACACTCAGCACTATGGAGTTAGACTGGGGGTTTAAACCACCAAATGGATCCCGAGCGCGGCTGTGTCTGCAGATTTCCGCTCCCCAGGGGATGGGTCAAATGTGGAGAACAAATTTAACACACATAGGTGTGTGACAAATAGTGGGACTTTAACTTTGACAACCTATCAAAGTCGTAGACCACTCGATGACCCTGGACAGCAAAAATATTACTACATTTTTTCTATGATCAGACTGAGGGCCACAGGTTGTACTGAACACTTACAGAACACAAGGATGAGACACGTGGTAGCAATTTTTCTTTTTTCAACCCTCCCAATCCTTGGAAAATAAAAATGATCAATGAATGCAATGCATTGTGGTTTATACTCACCAATCCAGTGAGCATGGATGCACACTGGCTTCCACTGCGACACATATGTTTCAATGTTAATTTTGTTTAATGTATTTTCCTGTCCCTATTAACAGTTTTTTGTCTGCATTTAAAGGTGCTAGTACCCTTGTTGCTTCCTTGGATCCCTGTCAACGTGTCAACGACAGCCATTCCAAACGCGGAGCTCCATTCAGCAACTTGACTCTAGACTCCGCTCTCCCAGCAGAGGCGGAGAAAAGATGAACAAAAACCCAGCAGTCGCATCGCCCACACAGTGTGTAACGGATTCCCGCGCGGCGCCGAGCGCTTCTCTTCTCTCCTCCGACATGCCTGCAATGGCCCTGGGGGGGGTGGAGGGACCGAGGAGAAGTTAGGCACCTCTTAGCCTTCCACCTGGCACGAGATGTACACAGGCAGAGTTCAATTCTCTCTGCATATGTGGGCTCGGTGCGTCTCAATGGGCAGAAATGCAATATGAGGTGCGAAGAAGTGACAGGAACAGACCTGCATAATGGAGCCCAGATTCCCCCCATTGGTTCCTTTTTAACACCTCGCAGTAGTCCGAGAGGAGACAGACAGACAGAGGGAAACAAACAACTTGTAGTTTCGCAGACGGCGCGGCACTGGATGTAACAGCGACACTTTTCAGAAGTCGAGTGTTCTCGTCCGGCTTGTCTCGGAGAAACTTGTCTGGCACGGAATCTGTGCAGATTTGCAGTCTGGAAATACCTTATCTTTTTTTTGTTCTAGATGCTTAAGGGGGGGATCGTATCGATTCCAAGTCGGACATCAGAACTTCACACACCTACATGGGAGGGATTTGAGGAGCTACCTTAGGTACCTTCGGAGTGTTTCCCTTTTTCTTTTCCTTCCTCGCCCTTACCCGATGACACGCGGGAGCAGAACTACAAAGAAGGAACCGTGCTTTGAAAGAAGAGAATTTCAAGCTTGCTTTGGGCAAACAGAGGCCTTTGAAGCAACCACTTCTCTATTAAAAGGAGAGAAAAATCAATGTTGACACAAAAAAGTGGGCTATCTATTGCTGGAAATCCACACGGATAGAAGATTGTAACTTGTAGAGTAGAAGCAACTTTGTGGACTTAATGTTTGTTGTGAGGACAAAGGGACATGTGGTTCTAAGGACCGTTAGAAACCCAGGAGATGCTAGAACGCAGTTTGTGTCATTTAAATTCAAAGGGTTAGGACAACTGCAGTAGTTTGAATTCTACAAAAAATTACATCAGGGCTGTAATTTAGGGACATTATACCAAAGATGATGAAATTCTTGTATTGACCATCCCTACACCCAGAATCCAACACTCCTAACGTCACTAAACATAGATTACACTTTTTTTTTTAAGGCTGCTAATCTTGAGTTTGGTTAGGGATTGGGGATAAGAGCCACCATGAGATTCAGTACCATGGACAGGATTAAGTTTTAGGGCTTGTATTAGGGCTAGAGCCACAATGAGGGCCGTGATTAAAGTTGGACCCAGGACAGGGGGGCAAGGCCATGATTAAGGTTTAAGGCAGGATTATGGCCAGGGGTAGGGCTAGGGCCACAATTAGCACCAGATTTAAGAGTTAGAGCTGGTATTAGGGCTAAAGCCAAAATGAGGGCCTGGATTAAAGGTCAGAGCCAGGATTAGGGCTAGGGCCACAGTCAGAGCAAGCATTAAGGATTAAACCAGGATTAGGGCTAGGGCCTCGATTAGGACCAGATTTAAGAGTTAGGGCTGGCATTAGGGCTAAAGCCAAAATGAGGGCCTGGATTAAAGGTCAGAGCCAGGATTAGGACTAGGGCCACGGTCAGAGCAAGCATTAAGGATTAAACCAGGATTAGGGCTAGGGCCTCGATTAGGACCAGGTTTAAGGGTTAAGGCTAGTATTAGGGCTAGAGCCACAATTGGGGCAGGGATTAATGATTGGGGAAAGTTTAGGGCTAGGCCCAGGTTTAAAGGTTAAGGCAAGTATTAGAGCTAGAGCCAAAACAAGAACCAGTTTTATGGTGAGGATTGGGGCTAGAACCACAATGAGGGCCAGTATTATGGCCAGAATAAATGATCAGGGCTGTTATTCAGGCTAGAACAAAAATGAGGGCAGGATTAAATGTTAGAGCCAGGAGTAGGGCTATGGCCAAGATTAAGGATAAGGGCAGGATTATGGCCAGGAACAGAGCTAGGGCCACGATTAGGGTCATAATTAAGGTTTAGGGCAGGATTAGGACTAGGGCCCCAATTAGGGCCATGATTAAGGATTAGGGCAAGATAATGGCCAAGGTTAGGGCTAGAGTCACAGCTAGGGCTAGGATTAAAGATTAGACTAAGGATTAGGCTAGATTAAAGTCGCACAGTAAAATTGTACTAAATAATGATGGAAATATGGTTAGTTTCAAAATCAATATGGCCCAGAATGCACCTATATTGGAGTAATTTGGCATCCTATTTCGAGGACACATTGTCGACCTTGGATTTATTTGGCGTTTTGGCCAGTAGAAGTAGACCTTATCGTTCAAAGGCAGCCCTGTCAAGGTTAATCAGTCCTATGATTGGACAGAACATAACCTCTATGTCTATTTTTGTTTGGCCTATGGCTCCGCATTTATAATATTTGTACATAAGTTTGCTGTAAATATCTGTTGCTCCTCTACAGTGATGGATAGATGTTGTGGTTTAATAAAAAAAAATGGATCTAAGAACATCTAATCATCAGCTGAGACTTTTTCAAAGCTTTTCGCTCAATGATGCTGGCAGAAACCAATTCAAGCCACACCCACACGTGGCCCCCCGTGGCAGAGAATTACCCAGTGCCGAAAGACATGAAACGGTAGAAAATATTCCTCTAAAATATCTGTGACATAGAAATTTACTCTATTTATCTCTTTAGCATGGGAAGCTCAGGAAGACCAGGGGCACGACTGCATCTTTAGACACATTTTGGCCTAATTAAAGTATCTCAAATCGTTAGCCATGTGGGGTTTTGCCAAGCGCCGAGTTGGGGGATGCTCTCTCTGATTGTAAATGGACATGGATTTGTGACTCCAGTCTTCTCACTTCAAAGCTGCAACTCAGGGGGAAGATTGGGAGTGTGTTAAAAAAAACACACACACACACATTGCCCCGAACCCTTCCAAGTCCGGAACAACTCTGTCGTGGGTGTTCCGAACCTCCGAGAGGGGCTCGAACGCCGAGGAAGGGAGGGATGCCCACAAAGACCAACAAGAAGGAGTTTGACGGTGTCCCTTTTTCGACGTCGCAAATTAACTAACAGGTGGTAGCTAGGAGGTTTGGAAGTACGGATCTGAGGATGGGGGGGAGGTTGGCCAAGAGGTAGAGCCCAGACTGCAGCATCTCCAGCCCTGTGATCTGACTCCAAGCTGGCAGCCGCGCTATCAACAACGGAGACTGCAGATGTTGCCGGGTTTACCCTTTTCCTCCAACATGGCTGGGAGGTTTTTTAACCCCCATTCCGGGATCCCGTACGCATGTGTGTGTGTGTGCTGAGTAGGAGGTCCTGTGAGCAAATCCTGATCAAGGCCTCTGACTGTGTGACAAGCGATGTCAGGGCGCATTTCGAAGTAGTGGCTGCTCCTTTCTTGTTGTGCGCGAGGAGCAGCAGCGATGGTGTGTAGGTGCGCTTTGTGTAGGCCTTTGATTGCAAGTGTGTTGTTCTTGTGTGTTTTTCATGTGCTCTCACTGGCATCTATTTCATGTCTTCTGTGTCTCTTTGTAGCTCCGTTTCAAAGGCGTCATTGTTGCTGCTCCTGTTTGAGAGTATGGGAACCTTGTGTGGGCTTAACAAGGTGAACACACAACATAAATGCTTCGTTTTGTTTTTTTTTTTTCTGGAAAAAACGACGGAAAATGTTCACTTAAGTTACTATTTTTATCTGGAAAATCAAGATCATTACCACCTTTAGAAGACTTTGACACCACTAAACCCCATCTTCAATGGGCTTTCCCATACATTTTCTTTTTTTATTAAAGTTTTGCTAACACTTAACGGTTTATGACCACCAGTTCTTAGAATTTTTCAATTTTTAACACCAAAAATGTCACTATTGACCCCTAAAAAATGACCTAGCGTAAATCTTCAACCGTTTACACAGTATATACGTTGATTCTATCATAGAGAAAAGCAGTTTTATATAACGGAGAGTACAGAATCAACTGATTTCCCGACTATAAACTGTTGCGTTTCAGCACTAGGCAACTTTTCTCCACTATAGAATCTGCTGGACTTATGCTAACTGTTGAAGCGGTTGAAGAAAAACGGTAAATCTAATGTTAAAATCTGAAAAATACATCACAATAATAATATTAAAGCAATTTCAGAGATTTTCTGGTTAATAAACCCCTATTTATTTTTACATTTACAAATAAAATGTCCTTTTAATAACATGTCTACAAATGTATTAGTCTATAACTTGCTAATCAAGCTAGCTAGCATGTCGTATGTTATTCGATCTTGTCTTCTCTTCCTTATTTGGTTTACTTTAATTTTATATTCCCTTATTTTATCATACTAGGTAGATAACTACTAGATAAAAACTTATGTTTTCATTTGCGTTTGAATCATGTTGAGTCGAGTGAGTTTTTAGCTACCGATAGCTACCAGCATGTAACATTAGCATTGCTGTTTAAAATACTGTCTGGCTAAACTTATGATAGTACAAATTTCGAAGTTTTTTTTTTTCTATTTTTCTTGTTTATTTTTTTACAACTAGGATGTAGAATTAGTGCAGCAGTTTTGATCGCCCTCCACTTGGTAAAACTTGCGATCGGACAATTTTTGCTCCATTTTCAATGGGCAGCTAGCATGTAGCATTAGCATAGCAGTTCGGAATACTTTTTGGCAAAACTGTAGAAGTTTTCCTCCATCTTAACGCGTTTGGACCAAACTCAGTCCAATCATTTCTAGGTTTGAAGCGATCCTGAAGTGAGCAAAAGTTGCAGTTCCTCAAACAGCCACTAGAGGCAGGCTCCAATTTAGAACAAAACCCTGTTGGCCACGACATTAAAAAAAGAAAAAAAAGTTTTTTACACCAACTGACTAGACATTCATTTTAAGTAAACAAAAAAACAAAAAAACAAAGACATATTTCTTTTAAAAAAAATGTGATGTTTCAGCTTTTTCACAATTCATCTAAAAGAAAAATCATGTATTATTTACAGACTTCTCTTAATGTTCCCACATGCTAATGCTAATAATTAGCATATAAAAATTGCTATTTTTTTGTCAATGCTTATAATGTTGTTTTTTTTTTTACAATGAATGCTTTCAATTAAAAAATGGAATATGCTTTTTATTAAAAACACATTCACAGTTGCTGGCATCCACTATCTTTAGCAAATGGCTTAGATTAACGTTAGCCTTGTGGCTACTAGACATCTAATTTAGGTAAACTAAAAAATAAAAAAGAAGACATATTTATAAAAAAAAATCCTCATACTTCAGCTTTTTCACAAACCATCTAAAAAAAAAAAAAAACAGCGTATAATATTTCCAGATCTTTCTTAATGTTTCCCACACACTAATGCTATTAATGAAAATATCAAATGTTTAGCATTTTGACTGTTTACGCTTTTTATGGTTTTGTTTTTCCAAATGAATGGTAAGAATTAAAAAAATCAAATATACATTTTTTTAAAAACACATGTCAAGTTGCTAGCGGTTGTTATTAGCGGACAGCGTGGCTTAATGTTAGCTTTGAAGCCACTAGAAGTCCATTTTAAGTAAATACAAACAATTAAAGTCACTTTTTTATGTTTCCTGTATGTGAATGCTTATAATTAGGGCATCAAAAATGTTTTTGTTCTTTAAACAAATAATGAAGATCTTTTAGCATCTACTACATTTAGCGGATGGCTAATCTTAATGTTAGCTTGTAAGCTACTAGACATTTATTCGAAGGTAAATAATAAAAATAAAACCAAAGACACAATTATTTGGGGAAACAAAGTTTTTTAAGATGTTTTACTAATGTATAAAAATAACATGTAAATAAAAATCCATGTAGGTTTGTTTTTTTATAAAACGCTTTTGCTAATGTTTTCCCATCTGGTAATGCTAATAATTAGCATATCAAAAATAGCTGTTTTACTGACTTTTTTTTGTAACGCAAAATGATTGATTATGACAACACTGAATGTGTAGTTTGGCTTTTAAGCTACTATTTTCTTGCTAAATATGTTTTATCTATTTTTAATTCAAGTTTCAATAAAACTTTATGTGTTGTGACAAATAAATAAACCATGAAGGTGTTAGATAATAAGTTGGATTATGGCAGATTTTATGAGAAAAATTTTTTTTAAACTTTATTGACACCATATTTAATAGTTTTGGATGGGTAACGAATAAGGGAAAAACAAGGATAACATTTGAGGATCCAGATTTCACCTCGAACCAAAGCACTGACAGTCCGGTCCTGTGGGTCTCTTGGCGAGGCCTCCCTGCAGCGTGGAGGAACTCTGCAGGGACTCGTGTCTCATCCGCCCATTCAAATAAGCCCACAGATGTCAAAAAAGGACTCCCCCCCCCACCAACGCACACACAGACGACCCACCTCCAGCACTGTTTGTAATGAAATCTAACACTTGGAAGAGGAGAAGTGGACCGACCACCTGTGCATCCAATTGTTCAGCACTCGCAGACACGCAAGAGAGAGAAAAAAAAAACGGGACAGGAGGAGGGGTGGCGGCGGCGGCGGCGGCGGCGGCGGCGGCGCAGAGGAATCAAAGCTGCACAAGGACACACTTCTACACACACGTGCTAACGCAGAAGAAAGGGAGGCAGTTAGTTAGGACCAAACTTTGAGTTAATGTTGGTGTCGGGTGTACAGTCATGCACGTGGAGATAATTGCACACAAACAGGACATCTGCTGCTCAGACAAAATGTTCAAACGCTTTCCTCCCGACGATGGAAGTTTTGCAAATCCTCTTTAAATCAGGTGTAAAATTCTTTTGGTTTCCTCCAAACATCGACTTCCACCTTCTGGATTGGTTGGAATTCTCCGTCCTCGTCGCGCGGGAGGGTCTGGGTTTCCGTCTGCTGCTCGGCGCTGGCTCCCGGCGAAGCGGTCCTTGGCAGTCCCGAGGAGGGCTCCTCTCTGTTACACGCCGTTTGAACGCATTACGAAATCGGCCATCTTGACTGGGCACACCAAATAACAACAAGAGTGCATTGTGCGCCACCTGCTCCACACATTTAGGTGGCTTTTGAATATGCACACGGCTAAGAGGCAAAAAAAAAAAAGAGGGGTGGCGGTGGAGTGGGGGGGAGAGCCGTCAAATAAATAAATAAATATATAAAAAGTGGGGCATTTTAAGGATTAAAAAGAGGGATTGTGAAGCTTAATGTAAGGATATTGACGGTTCGGCCAAAGGATAAACAGAAAAAGGGGACGGACTCAGGTAGCATCTACTCGACTAATCTTCACATAATTCCACCAGCGGGAGGATAAGTGACAACTTAGCAAAAAGAGGACAACGGGTCATGCCAAAGAACCCCGCCCAACCACCACCTAAAGCTGCCACGCACCAAAAACAAAAGCTTGGTTCAGCTGGAATTCAGAAGTTCCTAGTTTTTCAATCTTTTTTCCATTATCCGTTTATTTATGACATTCCAGAACATTATCCAAACTGCATTACAATTTTTTACATCAACAAACACTACCGTAATTTCCGGACTATAAGTCGCACCGGAGTATAAGTCGCAGTAGCCAAAAAATGCATAATGAAGAAGAAAAAAACATATATAAGTCGCACCGGAGTATAAGTCGCACTTTTAAGAGAAAAGTCCAACATTTATAAACAAATTGAACAAGCCGAACATATCGTTGCATTTGACATCAAATGCGATTCATGTGTCAAATTTGAGTTCGCTGAATCTTTTGATGTGCGTCTAATTTAATGCTCAATGCTTGTCCAAAAATGTTTTCATAAACTAGATACTCCCATTTTGAACATAACTTCTTCTTCTGCGTTTCTGTCAGCTGACAGCAGTAGATACTGATACACAAACCTACAGTGCCCTCTAGTGGTTGTTATTGGGAAACAACTGCCAAAAGGCAACCGGTTTAAGTGGGGAAAATAACAAATATATGAGCCTATTTATGTCTAACAAAATCACATATAAGTCGCTCCTGAGTATAAGTCGCACCCTTGGAAAATCTATGAAAAAACGCGACTTATAGTCCGGAAAATACGGTAATCCCCTCCGTCATCGACCAGTTGGACTGATGGAAAACCTTGGTTATGTTTAGCTCCGCCTAATTTCTCGCACATTTGGGTATTTTTGCCAAAAATGTAAATAATTTGAGCCAAATTGGCCAACAAGTTCATCAAAGAGATGACAAATTAACACAATATTCAGGCATAACATTGCACGAGCGAAGAGGAAAAGTGTCATTACATGTAGAAAACGAGTTGTACCAAATAAGCTAAAATCGCTCATTTGCGAAAAGCTCGGATTATCTTGATTTGGACTACAAATAATATGGTCAATATTGTTAAAGTTTCAATTTAATCTAATATTTTAGCTTTAAAATGGCAACAGATTTGTAATGATAGCATTCTAGCGCCGTCTACTTGGCAAAACTTGTGACTTTAGTAGTTTATTTTGTCCTAAATTGATATGAACTCGGGATGATAAGTTATTTGAAGTTTTGCTCTATTTAAAAAAAAGCTAACGACTTGTAGCATTAGCATAGTAGTTTTGATTGCTTTCCAATTAGCGAAATTTGAGAAATTACAGTTTGCTTAACAGTTAAGAAAATACTGTTTAGCGACCGACATGATGCAGCATTTTTAGCTATTTGACAAAACTTGCAAAAATTTTTGCTCTTTTTTAAAAATGACAACTAGCATGTAACATTAGCATAACCATTAGCATAGCCATTTCTAACGCCGGAGTCTCACTAAATTGGTAAAAATTGTTTTTATTTAGTCAAATAAAAGCTAGCATGTCACACTAGCATAGCCGTTTGAAATAGTAGCTACAAATACGAATTGCGAAGTTTTACTTCATTCCAAAACGGAAACCGGCATGTAACGTTAGCGTAGCGGTTTAAAATTATGTCTAATTGGGAAAACGCGTTATTACAATTTAGCACAGAGAATGGTCAATTTAACCTCTTGGTTGATTTTCCCGCCTTCACCCAACAGTAACCAGGGCGACCCTGGAGCCCCAGCAGCAGATGAAGAAAATGGACGGAAGTTCTGCATCGGGCGGCCATTTTGGATAAATGTTAATTCAGTCAGTGAAAAAAATCACATGGCCAAAGCTCGGTCTCTGATTGGCCTGATGCCCATTCTTTCTGTTCATTGACTTAGCATTAGTTGGAGCACATTTTACCTCAAACTCCTCCGTGACATCCCGGACAAGCCCCCAACTTGGCGAGATGTAATTTCCCATCCTAGAACGTTTGAGTTTTTTTATTTTTTTTTTTTTACAGAAGCAATAAATCAATCTGACCTCTTTGATTATTTTTCTGCTTTGACAAAAAGGAACTGATGGTACTTACTATTTAGAAGAGAGGAGACTACTTTGTAAGTATATGAAAAGTGCTATCCAAGTACAAGTTTGTAAGAATTGTACTTTGAAAGATTTTTTTATATATTTTGATCACAAATAAAATCACTTTCACAATAATGGCTACAAAAATAATAGAAACCACAAAGGAAAAAATGTGTTTACTTGAATACAACACTTTGTGTCCACTCACGATTAAAAAAATAAAATTGAAAACGACGAATTCGACCGACCGACATTTGAAGCAAAAAAACAGAGTCCTTGGAAATGCTGATAGTCTCATTTACAGTCACATGTATCCGGATTACATTAGAAATCACACCCGCATTCGCCACGATGAAGGTTCCTGACAGTTAAAACACTTGAAAATCTGCGAGCGTCAGTACAGTCAACCTGTGTGTCAACAGGCAGGCTCTCTCCCAGCATAAAAGGCAGCAGAGCCGCAGAATTAATGAGAAAATATATCCAGCTTTTGTGATTTCCCACCTCATGTGAAGGGAGGGGATATTTTTGTCAGTTGTTAATTACAGTCATATGGCTACGCCACCTTTTTCTTTGAAAATGACAAGAGTATGGAGAAATGTGTGTGGGGAGGGGGATGAAAATTAACTCCACTCGGGGAGTGTGATCTTGTCACGTACCTGATGTACGAGGGAACATGTCTTACCCTGTTTGGGATGAATCTCATTTATGTTTTTTATTTTATGTTCATCACAGAGTTGTTTCATTTCAGTGAGTCCTGAGGTTCCATTTGTATCAGAAATAAAGGTGAAATCAATGTCGCACACCTTCTACCTTCAGTTTGAGATGAAGGCAAAACCATACATTAAAAAAGGTGATATAAATTAAGTCATACATATTTGGTATTCAGAGAACTTAATATTTATGTAGGCTGCTATTAATTATTAATTACCGGTATTTATTATTTTTTATGGGAAAAACAGTGAATAATGAAATTAAAATTTCAATTATTTCACTTTAAGGTAAAAAAATATGTTTTTAACAAGATATTTTAATATAGAATCAACGTTTTTGGAAACTAAATGTTACTTTTATACTTTAGAAAAATAAAAACAATTTAAATGTATTCCAAATAAACATATAATACTTTATTTCTGACGTCACATTCCAGAGATTAAGAAGTTTAATGTTATAAAAAAAACTAAAATTGAGGCTAGCTTAATGGCTAGATTTCGCTTTTCCATTTATAATAAAAATATAAACCTTATCAGAGGAAAAAAGGATTAATAAAGATCTAAATTAATATTGAATAATTAAAAAACATATTTAAAAAAATTGAAATATCTTCAAAGTCAAAACAAAAAATTCTATGCTAGCCTCATCAAAATCAAAATTAGCTAAAACTAATAACAGATACTGAGACTAAATTGAACTTTAGCTAAAATTTAACATAAGATAGAAAAACACATGACATTGTTTGGTTTTAGAATTATAAGACGGGGTGCTAGCTAGCTTTTAAGCCAAAAGTAATAAAGTTTTGTTATGAACGTTGCTAACTGCAGCTAACGCTGCAGAATTTCAGAGGAAAATTGCAGTGATTCATCCAATTTCTTTAATATAACATAATCACGTCATATTTAAATTCACACCAATCAAATTCTGACATTGTGAACTAATGTGTTTTAAATATATTTTATCTCAAAGACACAAATTTGTTGAAGTTAAAGTTAAAGTCTCACTATTTGTCACACACCTAGATGTGTGAAATTCGTTCTCTGCATTTGACCCATCCCCTGGGGGAGCGGTGAGCTGCAGACACAACCGTGCTCGGGAACCATTTGGTGGTTTAACCCCCCAGTCCAACGTCTTAATGCTGAGTGCCAAGCAGGGAGGCACTGGGTCCCATTTTTAGAGTCTTTGGTATGACTCGGCCGGGATTTGAACCCACGACCTTCCAATCTCAGGGCGGACACTCTACCACAAGGCCACTGAGCTGGCCATCTTGGATTTGTTGAATAGTCGATACTTTCACTAAAAGTCGTAGCTATCAAGAGACATATATACAACAAGATTCAAATCCAGATTAAAACTAAATGATTTTGTTGAAATTTCATTGGAAGTCAGAGCTATGCTATTGTTTCTAATGGTGGCTATAAAAAATATAAGCATTTTATCCAACTTCCTGAATGTTACACAATCAAGTCACATATTATTATTATTATTTTTTTTTTTTACTAAAATAAGGCTGACATTATGAACTTTAAGATTGTTTTACCACAATATTTAAAATATTTCAAGAAGGCGGCCATTTTGGATTTGTGATTAACAAAATATGCTAAAACCTAAATTGACACTTGAGGCTAAATTTAAAATCAGAACTTTATACAAAATTCAATTTAAAGTTGGTAATAACAATACATTGCTGGGTTTTGAATCTTGGATGTGGTACTTTAACCTAGTAAACTGGGTAAAAATATGTCTTAACGTAATTATTGCTAACGGTGGCTAGCAGAGGAAAATGTTAGTATTTTATCCAACTTTTTTAAAGTAAAACAATTAAGTCACATATTTAAATTTTGACCAAAAGAATGCTGACATTATGAACTTTACAATTGATTTAAAACATTTTTAAAATATTTCAAGATGGCGGCCATTTTTTTTTTTTGATTAACCAGCTTAGCTAAAACTTCTATCGACAATTAACAGTGACTACATTTTAAATCAGAAATGTATCCAAAATTAAATTTAAAGTGGGCAATTTTAAATTCTTGTATGTCATACTTTTATCTAGTAAACCGGGTAAAAACGTGTATTAATGTACATTTTGCTATCAATGGCTAAAAGAACATAATAGAACATAGTCTTAGTATTTTGTTCAACTTTTTTAATCTGACGAAACCAAGCCCCATATTTAATTCTGACTTAAAGATTGCTGACATTATGAACTTTACAATTGATTCATTGCAAAATTTCAAATATTTCAAGATGGCGGCCATTTTGGTTTTTTGATTAACCAAATTAGCTAAAACTTATATCGACACTTAAGGAGACTAAATCTAAAATAAAAAATGTATCCAGAATAAATATAAAGTTGGCATTAACATTAAAATCTTGTTTTTTTTTAATCGTTGGATTTGTAACTAACACCTAGTATACTGGGTAAAAATATGTGCTAACGTAATTATTGCTAACAGAGGCTAGCAGAAGAAAGTTTTAGCTTTTTACCCAACTATCTGAACACAATCAAGTCAAATTAAAATTTTAACTAATTGAATTCTGACATATTGTTTTATCATAACATTCAAAATATTTCGAGATGTCGGCCATTTTGGATTTTTGGTTAGCTGATATCGTCACTGAAGCAAAAGGTCACAGACCTCATTCGTGCCAAATATTGCAGCCCGTCCCCTAAAGTGAAATTCTCTTCTGCAGTATTGAACTCCTGTGCAGCACTAACTTCACACCTCGCACCACATTTTAGCCATTTCAACCCCACAACAGGCGTTAGGTGCGGGGCCGCGCGGCACTCAATAGCCGCTGAACGTCCACTTCACACATACCGGCGGTGTAAAGAACAGAGAGCCGCTTGGCGCTTTGCTGGGGGATTGTTTCCATTTCCTGGTTGACCGCTTCAGTGGCTTCTGCTGAGCGGGGAGGGGTCATTACTCCTCCCATCACATTCTGGCAACCTCAAACCGTAGCCTGCGAATGCTAACCTTTTCTCGCCCCTCCAAAATCAAATCAATAACACTTTGGCCACGAACAGGGAAACACGGCATTGGCATTAATCACCTGCCCTTCCATGCTTGACTCTGCAGTTTCTTCCTCTGCCGTGTGTCTGTAGCCTTGAGGTAATGGATGGCTGTGTGAAGGACTACATGACTGAGCGACTGGCTGCCTTTCTTGTCATTATATTTGCTTGTTGTGTCGGAGACGGAGTAGCGGCGGAGTCGAGCGCCGACTTCAAAAAAGCAGGAATTTGTTTCCAAACACGTAAGAGTCTACTCCTGCACGAGCTTAAAAAAATTTAGCTGGAACGATCAGCAGCTGGACAATTAAAAATCCTTAGAAAACTCCTCGTAGTAGTTTTCGTTGTTCTTTCGCAGCTACTTTCCCCTCCGAGATTGCACGCACACCAATCATTTCAATCATCTGAATAGTCATTTAAGGGTCTAAAGATTCCCCGTTTGAGCGTCTTTTGAAAATCTACATCCTGACTTGATTCGAGTTAATTCACCCCACCGTTGGCTTGCCTCGCGCTCGTCAAGTGCTCCCTGTCCTTCCTGTGATTGCATTAGCGGCGCCTGATATCAGCCCTGCAGTCCCATCCGCATAAACGCTCCTCTCCAAGGCTCTTGTGTAAGCACATACAGGTGCAGCCATAGAGGCCCTCTGCTAGCGCTCGCAGGAAACAGGTGTCTGGCTATTGATAGCGTCCTGATGAGGACGTGAGAGGATGGCGGGGGAGGGGGGGACAAAGTGTAGGGTATGAAAATCAGGTGGGTTGTTGTCTGGTCTCTGGGTTCACAAATTGTTACTTTAGAGTCTATTTTCGTGGCGTGGTGCCAGATGGTTGTGATTCACGGTGGGGGTTGTGAGGGGGTGTTTATAACAGGTTGTTGATTCTTGGCAAAAATTGCGACCCAAGGGGATGCCGCAACACCTGGCCGAAAGAGAAATGAAATTGTTAACGGTGTGTGGATGTGGCGGTAGGTGTGTGTTTTCCGCACCGTTTAAATGTGCAAATATTGGCTTGGTCCAAAAAGTGTGGCTTCCAGCTTGCTGGTTGTTTGTGGTCCAGGCAGAACCCTGTAAAACAGGTTTTTAATAAACAGGAGGTACACGGGGAAACACGTTTGAAACATATACCAATAAGACCAGACCAGTCATACATAAAGGAATTGTTCTAATGGCCATGTCTTCGAACACGCCTTTAGCATATGATGTTCACACTGGATACTAGCGGATGTGCCTACAGTACCTACAGACTTTCACTTTCACGGCTCTATTTCGACACATGACAGACTGGGGGTCTAAATTCCAGCCGGACACAAACCGCGATTATTAGTTTTGCCTTCATGATCAGTTTTCAAATGGTTGGCACATTCGTGAATTGAAAGAAACAGTGCTATCCATGCGTCACTTCCAAATCAGACTCTCTAATTGGTCAAAGATGAACTGCTCTAACTTTTAGTGCATGTTCAGTGGCTATGCGTTTTAAATGTAGAGCCCAAAAACGAACATGTTGACGTTTGGTTAAGGACCCTTCCAAGTCACTTTTTGACGTTTCAGGTGTCGTCGTTTTTCAACATATTGGATGTTCAAAAAAGGAAGAATCCGTAAACCTCAGAATGAAGTACTGGACGCGGACTGGTCCTCAGGACGTGTCCAGTACCGGTGCCCAAACCTGGTACCCAAACCCAGTGGTAGTACCCTAACTGGGCCCATGCGCGAACCGGTACCAGTACTGGGTTAGGCCACCAGTACGCTCCGCATCACTTTTAGACGTCTTAGGTGTCCCCATTTTGTCGTTTTTTTTTTTTTTTTGATGTGCTGGCTGTTCCCATTATATCTCGGGTCCCCGACCTCCAGGCCGCGAACCAGAACGGTCTAGCTCAGGGAGGCCGAACGCACCGGTACACAAACCCATTACTGGTACCCTTACCTAGGACCTTAGGACTAGTTTAGGACCGGTACCGTGGATGCGTCCCATGGCACTGCAAAAAATGACGAGTTGGAGACACCCGAAATGTAGTTTTTGACACCAACCAAAGGCCAATACGTGACGATTTGGGGATGAGAATCTGTTGGATGCATAAATATCTTAACATTTGCACACATCTACGTGGACTTTTCACTGAAAGTCAGCGCTTCAATTCGATGATATATATATATTTTTTTTAACTAAAGGTTGTATTAGCCCGTCTTTGTTCATCTTAAACTACAAAAATGTAATCGTTTTGATTTGTTTTGGAAATGTTTAAGCTAAAAACTGAGATTTCACTCTTTAACTGTAAATGGCGCCGCCTTTGAAGGTCAAAGGTCCCAATCCCATTGCTTTCACCTTTTGATTTAATCGACATGAGTAAAAAGATTTAATCAACAGAATAGTAAAATGTTGACAACTGACTAAAAGTTAATGGTTGCTTTGGCAACAAATTGCAAAGGAAAATCGTTAATAGAAATTAAGGCTTTACAATATATATATATATATATATATATATATATATATTTTATATTTACATACTATACATATACAGTATATGTGACCATACATACGTATATATATGTATCTTGTATAGCCTTCATTTATTTATATATATATATATATATTTTATATATACATACTATACATATACAGTATATGTGAACATACATACGTATATATATATCTTGTATAGCCTTCATTTATTTATATATATATATATATATATATATATATATATATATATATATATATACATACAGTATTCATACATATATTGAGTCAAAGTTCTTAATAAATTAACAAAAATATATTTTTTTTATTGTAATTTCTCCAATAAAATTCCTACTTTCACTCCATAAACTTTTTTCTGGCCATTTTTGCTACAGGCCCAAACACCAGAACCTGTCCTAAAACTTGCACTAAACCAAGGAGCAGCGCCTCTAGAGGCGGGAAGAGGGCCTTACACTGCGGAGTTAAGCGGAGCCAACGTGAAATCGATTCCTAAAACACCTTAATCTTCCAATTAAAGCCCTTCAGCGGCGGCAGCGAGACGGTAACTGTGATAAGTGCAGGTTGGAGCGAGGCGGGGAGGAGGTGAAACCTACACAGGTACGTCTGTCACGGGTAATTACCTTCTCAGTGCCCTCGGCTCTCCGAGCTGCCAGCCGTCTGTCTGTCTGTCAGAGAGATCGGCTTACCTCTTGTCTGGGAGGCGTGCGTTCCCCGCGTGCGCGCCGGCTGACTGTTTATGCGCACAGCGAAGGTGTGGATGGCGGCGAGGAGATAATTTGTACATTGTGAGGAAGGGGGAAACGTGAGCCCCCGATACAGGTGTGTTGACACGAGCCACAAATGAGGGTAAGTGCGCATAAATTTGCTTCAGGCTGCGAAAAGTACACCTTGAATTGAAATGTTTGCTGCCTGCACTGACAGACGAAGCCGTTTTTATCACCGTAAACAGCTCAATACCCAAAAGGTATCACGCTACAAATTACAGGTTTAGTTTTTTACACTTTGAAGGGTTTAAAAGTATAAAAGACCCGTGAAAGGCCCTAGTTAACCTGCTTCCATGAATCCTGGAGCACTTTTCATGGCACCTGTCTGTTCAGTTTGAGGCAATATTTGGTAATTTTTGTCTTCGACTCTTCATTTATCGTAATTATCCTCTCATTTTCAGGTTAATTTGTGTTATGTCTAACCCTTTTAGCCATTTCTTAGGTATGACATTGATGACAAGCTCATTTAAAAATATAAAGATAATTTAAAAAAACACTTCAAAAGAAGAGCAAACATACTTGACATCCCCTCCGCCACTACCATCCTTAGAGTTTTCAAACTAAATGAAGTGGTTTTTATCATGTCAAAGTTTGAAGTAATATGTTTTATTTTTTGAAACCCTATTTTACAATTAATTAATTTAATTAAAAAAAAGGGTTTGGTTTAAAAAAACAGCTATTTGTATTGAGTTTAATGTCTAAAACTTTAATTTTGCACTTTTACTTGTTTTTTTTAAACACATTTACAATGCATAACATTCTATGTACTGGCAGCTGTGACTGTGAATGGCTAGTAGTAACCTTTCATGTGGTTTTCATATTATGGGATGTTACATAAGTCAACAGTAAAATTTTGTATATTTTCTAGGCCATTGTCCAATTTATTTACATTTATTTACATTACATTAATTGCCACTAGGTGCTGGTTTAAAAGTCAAGCTTTTTGTATTAAGATTAATGTCTAAAAGTTCAACTTTATACTATACATGGCATGTTTTCAAAGTTTATTTTTTTTATTTTTCTATGACATTTTAATGCATAAAATTCTATATGCTGGCAGCTGTGACTGTGATTGGCTTGTAACAACCATTCCTTTCCCCCCATCAAATGATATTACATAAATCATCTGTAAAACTTCCGTATTTTCGAAA
>NC_050513.1:18348343-18354066 GCF_002922805.2 Oryzias melastigma | reverse complement strand
ACATTTTTAGTATTCTAAGTACTGTCAGCTGTGACTGTGATTGACTCAAATCAACCTCTTCTGTTTTTTCATATCATGGGATATTCAATAAGTCGACAATACAATGTTATATATTTTGTACTCCATTGGCCAATTTATTAACATAATTAAAAAAAATAAATTAATTAATTAACTGAGGCTGTCATATCTTTAATGGCCACCAGGGGTTGGTTTTAAAAACAGCTATTTGTTTTGAGTTAATTTCTTTAATCCTCTGAATAGCATGTTTTTTTTTTACGTATTTTTCAAAAAGTTTTTCTACTACGTTTTCAATACATAGCATTAACTGTGACTGATTGGCTCGTAGCAACCTTTCCTGATTTTTTCATATCATGGGATAGTAAATAAGCCAAGAGAAAAATTTCCTATATTTTCTAAGACATTGTCTTTATTATTTACATAATTAAAAAAAAAAGAAACATAAGGCTGCAGTAATTTTATTGGCCACTAGGGGTTAGTTTCAAAAACCATCTATTTGTTTTGAGAGTTATGTCTAAAAATTCAACCTTACACTGTAAATAGCATGGTATGAAACTTACATTTGTTTTTTCTACTACAAATTCAACAAATAACATTCTATATACTGGCAGCTGTGGATGAGATAACGATAAAGCTAACAGCTTTTATAAATATTTAACTAAAGGGGGAAAAAATGTTTTGCTAACTTTAACATTTACTAACTATTCCATTTTTTTAAATTCTTCTTTCATGTTTATAAATTTAACTTTACACTTAAATTAGCCTGTCTAAAAACATTTTTTTATTTCTACTACATTTAAATACATTCTAAATTTACATTCTAGTTATTATCAGCTGTGATTGTGTTTGACTTGTCGTAACCATCCCTTTTGTTCATGGGTTGTATTTTTAAACCTTCGTCAAACAATTCATCTGCTGACTTTGAAAAAAAACTGTGCAGTACCTCAAATGACCACTAGAGGTTGGTTTCAAAAACAGGGTATTTGTATTGACATTTACAATAAAAAACTTAAATATACACTGTAAATAAACTTTTTTTTTCATTTTCATTCACAGGGGGACATAATGTGGTTCATATTTTAAGACAAGTATGCAAAAAAAAAAAATGTGTAAAATTTTCTGTTTTTTCCTACAATTTGCTTTCTTGTAAATGAAATTAAGAAGCTGCAGTACCTTAAATGGCCACTGGACGTTGGTTTCAAAAATAAGCTTTTAGTATTATTTCCTATGGTTAATCCTATTTATGTACACCTATAAATGTATAGCTTAAATGTTTCTTTAAAATAAATTATTTATTTTGTTTTGATTGTTTTTTAAATGCCAACAGGAAGTGTCTCGGAGAGAGCCCGGCTGATTCTGGCGAGCCGCCCCAAAAAAGAGCCTTACCTGAGACCGCACACCTGCAGAGAGAAGTGTGCCGGAGAACAGACACAAAATCCCACAAGTGCTCTCTATCCACCATCTCTGATATCCACACCTTCCACCGTTGAAACGGTCGCGTGCCAAAAGCGGGGGGGCCTGTTGTGCAAACAGCCGGGCACAAAGGAGTCTGTGTTGAGTCGGGGCAGGTAATAGAGCAGACATAATGGGAGCTAAGTACCTGTAATCCTCAGAGAGACGGCCCCAGACTCCCTCAGGTGGGGTGTAATTGGTCCCTCGCCAGGTCGGGCCGTGTCGTAGGGTGTTCGGGGCGTCAGGTGTGGCGGCTGCAGTGAGTGGCTCCTATTGATCCAAGGGGATTGTGGGAGGCAGGAAGTACCTGTGTCGGGTAGTTTTTACACACCACGAGTGAGTCACTCCACATTAAAGATTTCCAGGCGAAACATTGATTTCTCACTTTTCCAAACCGTTTTGTGTTTGGGGGGTGCCGCTTGTTCATGACTCAACGTCGCCGAGAGTGCGTGATTCAATTAAGGGCGCCACGAATGCTTACACATGCATGCGTCCCCCCCCCCCTCCGCCGCTGTTGCACATGCGTGTCCCATTTCTTCTGGATATCTGCTAATTGTGCACTTCGCTTCTGCTCAAGCGGCTCTTTTAAAGGCAAAACAGATACCGCGAGTCGCGGCGCCCGGAGCGGCGGCGGCGGAGAGGAGGATGGAGTAAGAAACAGATAAGAAACGGGAAGGACAGCTGCTCTTTTCCCTCTCATTTCATTCAGTTATTGGTTAACTCGGTGGAAAGAAAGTAAATGTTCAAGGGATTTCAGGTCGGACTCGGCCTCCCTCAAGGTAGACGTGCACTCCACTAGAGGTCTAATTCAACTCTTGTGTAGTATTGATCGCGGCGGCGGCCACCGGGGAGCCCGCCAGTCTTCCCTCAGACCAAAGGTAAACAAGGGGGAGAGGGAAAGGTGCTGTAAAAACGGCCTGCGTTCCCTCGGCGGCGCTGAGTGTTTCACCCCTCCCCCCACACACACTTTCGGGTTTTTGGATGGAACACCTTCGGCGAGGCCTCGCCAGAGTTCTGCGGTTGTAGGATCGGCTGATTCAGCAGAGGTGGTTTGTGGGGCGTAGGTGGATGGACACACGGAGGAGAGGTGACGGCGAGGGGCGGGCGAGTGGAGGAAGAGGTTTCGGGAAGAAGCGGTACCTGAGATGAGAAAAATATGGATTCCTGTCGGCAAGACAAATTGATCTCGGGTGTGTGGGAGGAGCAGGGAGGCTGCGGAAGCAAAAATCTGCTGAGATGAAAGCCGAGAAAAACCCAAGAAGACGGGGATGGAGTTTTTCTGTCTGTGAGGGGTAGGAAGCAAACCAGCAGCTGAGACATGAGAAATTTGGAAGTTTTTAAATGTTTGGACACAGAAAACTTGGATTTTTTTCTGTCTCGCTGGTGAAAAAGTGGAATTTTGCTTTGATCTCATTTGGTTTCTTTTGGTGTTAGCCTTTGGTTTTATGCTAGCTCGGTTGGGCAGTCGAGTTCTCGTTATTATTTACTCAAAAAGTCATTTTAAGCAACTCTTTTAGTTCTCCTGACCTCTTCACGTTTTATAAATGGATGGATTTGACCCCATGTCTCAAAATCTCTTTGACTTTGATCTTGCTTTGATCTTAACCTGAATTGCTTTGATCTTAACCTGAATTGCTTTGATCTTAACCTGAATTGCTTTGATCTTAACCTGAATTGGTTTGATCTTAACATGTATTGCTTTGATCTTAACCTGTATTGCTTTGATCTTAACCTGAATTGCTTTGATCTTAACCTGTATGGCTTTGATCTTTGATCTTGCTAGCCTCCTTTTGTTTTAGCCTGAAGACATTTTGATCTTCTTTGCAACACTTTTTCAGACTTTTATTTTTTACTTTGTTTTAATTTGTTTTAGTTTAGATCTTACTTCAGTCCTGAGGGTTTGAGGGTTTGATTCGACAAACCCTCAAAGACAAAAGATTGGATCAATGAATTGTCTATTTTTAAGATTATTAGGCCCACCAAACAATACGTTCCATTATAAGAGATAAAAGAGTCAAGGTGGAGCCCATAGGTCAGTCAGACTTAAAGTCCTTTACAGTAACTCTAGAGCCTGTCCGCGACATGCTACATGTTAGCCACGCTTGTACGTTAGCTCATTCACAATACCTGCAACTCCCAGTCTTGTGAGTAAAACGTAAAAATAAGGAACTGATTGCGCTACAATAAACACTACGATGACTATGCTAACTCCTAACCTTGCTAGTAACTTAAAGGAAAAAAACACAGTCCAACGCTGCAACATGCTAGCCGCGTTAGCTTCTTTTTAATACCAGTAATTACCAAACCTGTTTACCACACAAAAATATAGACACTTTTAAAACAATAATTACTGTGTCTATACAAACTCCCAACATTGCTATTGACAAGTATAAATAAAACACATTCCAACAATTGTTAGTCGCATTAGCGTATCAACAATATCTGTAACTCCCAAATTTGTTAGTAAAACGTAAGAAAAATAAACTTGGTCTAACATCAAATTCTTAATACGTTTGATTTTCTATGGCTTCAGCTCAAGTGGTCGGGGTGTGGCCTTCCAACAAGCTCACTCCTGATTGGTGAGATTGGTTCCCATAGATACAGTGAATCAGACGGACTCAGACCAATCACTCCCAACTGACTATTTATTTCTGGTTCCAACATGGCAACAGCTGAATTGACCTCATTTGGTTGGAGCCAGTGCTAGGTTAATTCATTTTTTATGGGTAATATCTTATTCAATGTGTCTCAAATACAGTCAATGGCTTGGCCCAACCTTTATTGAGAATCTTTTTATCTAACGGTGGTTAGCGGTCTTGACTCATACCTAGAAGGCCATAGTTTGAGTCCCGGCTGAGCCTCCTCCCACAGTCCAAAAACTTCTCTTTTAGGCGAGCTGGTCATTCTAAGTTGGGGTAAATCTTTGTGTGTCCGGTCCTGCAACACGGTGATGACCACTTCAGGGGTGTTCACCGACTTTGTTCAACCGTGAATGGGATAGGCGGGTTCAGAAGATGAATGACATGTGCTTTGAGTGTTGTTTAACGGTGATTCAGTCACGATTTAGCCTTTGCGTACATCAGTGGAGCCGCTGCTCCTCTAGTGGGTTACTGCAACAAAAATCTGTTTGAGATGAAGAGTGGCAGTTGTCCCGGATGGGTAGATACAGGTGTCCTTTTGTGCCGTTTCAAAGCTCCGGACCCCTGATCATAGACCACCACCTTCTGCATTCAACCAACCAGAAACATCGAGTAAACAGGAAGTGGGTTGTAAGAGCAGAAAAGTCTCTCCTTTGGGAAACAAAACGAGGTCTCTATACCTCAGATGTCCAACATGAAGGAATATATATGACTTGTTTTTCTACACAATCATGTCTGATTATTGTCTATTTTGGGTACAAATAGTACTAGCCACATACTGCTGTACGGGGATTGGCATGAAAGGCAGTTGAGTTGATTAAATACAAGGACATAGAAGGACTATTGTACTTCTGAAGTTTTATTTGACTTTTTTTAGTTCATGATCCATTTCTGTCCATTTTTGGTACAACTACTGTAAGCCATAACTGCTGTCTGGGTACATGCGTACAAAAAGGTAAAAAGACTTTTAATTCTAAAAGGACGAGTGCCTTGTTTTGGTTCATGATCCTGTATGACCATCGTTCATTTTCGGTACAAGTACAGTTAGCCACAACAGCGACATGGAAATCTGCCTCAAATGAAGTCAAGTTGGATGACTCCAAGATAATAAAAAGACTGTTTTACTTCAGAGGGCATGTGCGACTTGTATTGGTTCATGATCCCAGATGACCATCGTCCATTTTTGATAAAAATAGTAAATGCCATCAGTGCTGAATAGATGTTGGCATCAAAGGAGTTGGATGACTACAAGAAATTCAAGACTGTTGAGTTGGATCAACAAAAGAGTCAAAAGTCGGTTTTATTCTGAAGTGATACGTGACCAGTTTTCATTAACAATGTACAACCATCGTCTGTTCTTGGTAAAAATAGTAATAGCCGTAGATGCTGTAAAGATACTGGGATCAAGGGCAGTTGGACGAATACAAGATAGTAAAAAGGACTATTTTACTTCTGAAGAAATATTTGACTTGTGTACGTCTATGATTGTGTTTGACCATCGTCCATTTTCTCCACTGCATTTCCACACTCCACTGCATTTCCACAAGGGGGGTGCAGTTATGGAATAATTCTAGGGAAGATATAAAAAGTTGTCAAACCTTACATAAATTAAAA
>NC_050513.1:18343690-18347885 GCF_002922805.2 Oryzias melastigma | reverse complement strand
AGCCAGGAGTATAAAACTCAATTGCAAAAGGGGCCAAAATCCAAAACACACTTTAGGTCGCGGGCTGGACAAGATAAACATTTATTGAACACTCTAAAGCAAAATTACAACTTTAAAACTGTAACTTTTTAACTTTATTATGAACTAGATATATAGCATTACCTGTGATAATGCTAGTGTAAAGTAAATGCTCTAAGTGGAAATTGACTGCTGAAGATGCTAGTGCTGATAGCTGGAGATGCTGAAATTGATAACTAAAAACTCTGAAGCTGATAGCTGAAAACATTAAAGCTGATAAAATAATATAAATATTAGCTAAATGCCAAATTAGCCCCAAAAAACAAAAGAAAAAAAGAAAAAAACTTAGATTGACCAAAACAGCTAGCATGTCGCTGAAAAAATAGCTAAACTTGAGAATAGCCTTAAAAAAAGGGGAAAAAAGCCTAAATTAGCTTAAACCGCTACTATGTAGCTGAAATATTAGCTAAACTCCAAAATAGCCCAAAAAATCTCAGTGAATGCCAAAATAGTCAAAAAATATCTACCAGTATGCCAATTTTAAAAACTTTAAAAGAAATTAATCAACTTAAACCTTGGAAAACTTTTAATATTTTACTCTCCATAAAACTATATTTTGTCAAAATTATACAAGTTAAAAATACGTGCAAGATAACATCGGGTCATTAACAACAATAAACGATCTGGACAGAATTACCTGGAGGGCCAGATCCGGCCCCCGGGCCTTGACTTTAACACGTGCCATAACTGTTTTATGGTTCTGTGCTTTGAAGGTAGTTGAGTTGGCTGAATACAAGTCGGTAAAAAGACTGCATCAATTCTAAAGGGATAAATGACTGGTTTTCATTCACGATTGTGTCTGACCATCCTCATTATGGGTGAAAATACTAAATTCCATAACTCCTGTAAAGACTTTGGCATCAAAGGCAGTTGAGTTGGACAATACGCGATTGTCTAAACATTTGGGTTGTTAAGAATCACTTATAACCATCGTCCATTCTCCGTCTCATGGGCGGTAAAGTGGAATTCGGTTTCTTTTGGTGTTAGCCTTTGGTATTTATGCTAGCTCAGTTAGGAAGTTGACTTCTCACAATAATTTACTCCAAAAGTCATTTCCAGCAACTGTTGTAGTTTTCCTGACCTCCCTACTGTTTAGTAATCAATGAAGTTGACCTGAAAACCTCTTTAGCTTTGATCTTGCTTTGATCCTAACCTGTATTGCTTTGATCTTTGATCTCGCTAACATCCTTTGGTTTTAGCCTGAAGGCAATTTCAGTTCTTATTTGACCTGTTTTCACTCACGATTGTGTACAAACATACTTTGTAATAGTATGAGACATACCTGCTGTATGGGTTTGTGCTTCGAAGGATGAATACAAGAGAGTAAAAGGAACGTTTCACTTCTGAAGGAATGAGAGGCGACTAGAAGCACCCAGAGCTCGGCGCATAAATCATGTGACATCGGAGGTAAACATCAGCCCAAACAGACAAGAAGAATGCACCCGAGCGTGAACAGGTTATCGCTTCATCCCCAAACCCCATAAATCAAATGTAGGAGACACACTTCAGGGCTCTCACAAATGCAGCGACACCATTGTTATTCCTCAACTACCCGGCGACTTTAAATGTTCGGCATCTGTAAAGGCGGCTGCAAAGGTCGCCCCTGAGCGCCGGCCTGGTGACACCGTTATCGTCAGGCGCCGCAGACTGGCACCTGTCACCGCGCATTCAAAGCCCAAGCGAGTAACGCTGACAGACAGGTCGGCGTGCCAGACCTGAGGTAGCACCCTTGGGTCCCCTGGCTTCCTTGAGTGGGAAGAAGACGGGGGGAGGAATGTGTCAAAAAGTAAAAATAAAACAGAAGCTGCTGGTTCTGTACTTTCACAGCACCATAAATGCCGTTTTTACCCTTTTGACGCCTTTTTTTCATTAAAGAAATCATATTTCTTGTAACCTATGGAACAGATCGTCCTAAAATGATAATTTCTGAATAAAATCCTTCATAGCCTCCAAAATAAAAGCATTACATTTAACATTTCCCACCTTCTATTCAGATATTCACACATTCTCACAACACTTTTTGTTTTCTGACCAAAATGTTTGCATTATTGAACTGATAGAAGTCGGTTTAGGGAACATTCATGTTAAATCTGACTTTTTGACCACCAGGAAGGAGAGATCCAAGAAAACGACAGCAGCGATTTTATTTTTTGTTGTTTTATTTAAAGCTGATGTTAGGGAAAAGTAACACCAACATAATATTCCATAGTGGAAATATTGACAAAACAAACTTCTGGATGACTTTAAAGTCCTTTGGGTAAGCATTACCTGACGAAAAGACGAAAATATTTTCTTTTTTTGTTTGTTTGTTTATTTTTTTTGCTGGGCCTATCACACCAATTTAGAAAACTAATTTTTGCAAGCTGCTTATCAGGCACCATAATCAGCCTTCCATGTCCAGAACCCATAAAATCCCTTGTGGGGTCATAATGTTGCTGGAGCCTATCCTCGCTACTGCCTGGTAAACACTTTTACCAGGTGTCCAGTCTGTTGCACTAACACACACTCAAAGGAAGAACTAGGAGCAACTAGAAGACAGTAATTAACCCATGAAGCATGGTTTTGGATGGTGGGAGGAAAACCGGAGAGTTCAGAGAAAAACAAAACGTTCAGAAAAAAACAGAGAGCCTGGAGAAATTTGGAGATCCTCGAGAAGACCGGTGAAGCCTGGGAGCCTGAAGGGAACCAAAGAGCGTGGAGGAAGTCCAGAGAAAACATGAGTCCCTAGAGAAAATTGAGAACCTGGAGTAAACCGAAGAGCCTGCAAGGAAATGGAGAGCCAAGAGGATCCTGGAGAAATCCGCTACCCCTGGAGAAAAGTGGTGCATCCAGAGAAATCCTGAGAACCTGTAGAGAGCAGAAGAGGCAGGAGAAATCCAGAGAGCCAGGAGGAAACCGGAGCAAACTAGAGAGAACCAAAGAGCCTGGAGAGGAAGGAGAAAACTGGAGAACCTGGAAAAAAACACAGAGCCCAGGTGAAACCAAAGAGCCAGGAGAAAACTGTAGAGCCTGGAGAGAACCAGAGACCCCCCCAAAAAAAACCCAAAAAGCCTGGATACAACCAGAGAGTCCAGAGACAACCAGAGAGCCAGGAAAGAACCGAAGAGCCCTGAGAGAACCAAAGAGCCCCAAAGAACCTCCAAAAAACCTGGAGAAAACTGGAGAGTCCAGAGAGAACCAGAGAGTCCAGAGAGAACCGGAGAGCCAGGAAAGAAGCAGAGAGCCAGGAGAGAACCAAAAAGCCCGGAGAGAACCGGAGAGAACCAGAGAGCCCCAAAGAACCCTCAAAAAGCCAGGAGACAACCAAAGAGCCCTGAGAGAACCGGAGAGCCTAGAGAAAACTAAAAAATGCCCAGAGACAACCGGAGAGCCAGGAAAGAACCAAAGAGCCCCGAGAGAACCGGAGAGCCCAGAAGAAACCAAAAAGCCCGGAGAAAACTGGAGAGTCCAAAGAGAACCGGAGATCCCAGAGGAAACTGAAGATTCTGGAGAAAACCGGAGAGCCCATGGAAACCAAAAAAAAAAAAAAACAAAGACAACCAGAGAGTCCAGAGAGAACCGAAGAGTCAGGAGAGAACCGGAAACTGAAAAGCCAAGACAGAACCGGAGAGCGCATATGAAACCGCAAAACCTGGAGAGAACCAAAGAGCCCTGAGAGAACCATAGAGAACCAAAGAGCTCTGGGGAAACCCAAAATCCTGGAGAGAACCAGAGAGCCCAGCAAGAACCAGACATTCTAGAGAAGATCAGAGAGAACCGGAGAGCCCTGAGGAAACTGGAGGACATGGAGTCGACCCACGCAGGCACAAGAAGAACAAACAAACACCACACAGAAGATCAAAGACGGGATTCCTGCTCCACCATCAACGACCAAAATCAATCTTGGAAAAGAAAACATCTTAAAAGTCGTATCTTTGTGCTAAATTTGGGTTTGAGCTTCTTTGTGACTTTCCCAACACAACACGAGGGTTGCTGGTTCAAATCCAGGTCGCTTGAGACCCACGAGTAAGCGGTGATCTGAACTCGGAAAGCTCAAGTCTCTCCAGTGACTCGGCATAGAAGACGGATGATCGTCAACACCTCTGTGAATACAAGAAGAAGAGAATGGACCTCACTC
>NC_050513.1:18336841-18343480 GCF_002922805.2 Oryzias melastigma | reverse complement strand
AGTCCATCAAGGTTAAGAGAGCGCCACTTGTCAGAGCGTGATTTATTATGGCCAGGAGCAGACGAACCACGTCGCACGCCACCGTGGAGGGGGGGGTTAGATGAAGCCCCGCCGCTTGTATTAATAAGTCCAGACGTTGTGTGTGAGGCACATTTTGGAAAATTACCCTTGAAAAATTTGCATGTCACGATCAATCGGCGTCAAATGACTCGAGGGGGCGGGGCTTGGCTTTATTTAAATTGTATTAATCACGGAGGGGTGAAGCGTTGGGTTCTTGGGCATCTTTGTTTCAGCTCGTTCAAGTGTGATTCGGGGGTGTTGTCTTTAAATAAAAGCCCCCCCATCAAAAACAAAATTTCAAAATAAAAGTCATTAAGAGGCATTAAAGGAGCGACCTAACGAGGATACAGACACTTTATCATGTTCGCGGTGAATGAAGTCTTTGTGTTTGTTGAAAGAGACGTCGCTCTGACTGATGCCTGTTTACAAACAAAAGTGTGGCGGGACGCTCCCGCCCGCTCGCTCGCCCGCCCGTCCGTCCGCCGGAACGCGGCGCTCCACAGGAGACGAATGGAGCTGAAACGGCATTTTTCATCCCTTTACACACACCACACAACAGGGAACACATGTAATGCATCATGCCGTGATTTCTGACAGCGAGGTGGAGGTAATAACTTTAGGAGGGGCCCCTCCCCCACCCCGCCGTCCCCCCCTTTCTCTCAGAGGCTCTCGTGTCAGCCATCGATCTGGTAGATGGAGACAACTCATTTTATCGCCGTGACACGCCATGATGGACTGGCGCGCCCCCAAACCCCCTCGACTTATTCCCGGCTCCAGCGAGAAGCGCGTCCGATGCTTGGCGGGTCTATTGATCTGCCACGGCTGGACGGCCAGAGAGGAAGCAGCGCCGCACTCCTCCGGCGTTTCCCTTATTTCGGTGAATCTGGTCGCTTGGCCGGGGCTATCCGTCATCATATCCAATCCCCGTGACGGGCCGTGATCTGGGTCTCTGTAGCGGGCTGAGCAGTACGTCATTCTACAGATGTGACAAAGTTTCTCTCACTTCTGTTCACTAGTAGGAGAGTCAAACTCCTGTTTCATTTTAAATCAAAATGTAAAGTTTTCCAAGATTTCAGCAACGGAAATTAAGTTTTGTTTTCCTACTTTTTCCCTTTTCTGGATTTAAAAAAAAAATCAAGAAAAAGATATAGACTGCTGTGTTTGATGAAATAAAACAAAATTCCTTTTATAAATATTTTCTATTACATTTATTGTATTAGTTTTTAAATCTTCACAATCCATTCGCTAAACTAATTACTTTATTAAAAAACCAAACACTTTATTAAAAAAATTAAAGGACACTTAAGTTTACAATTAAGTATTAAACAGTAAGAAAAAAAAGAGTTCAAGATTAGCATACTAAGCTAGTGTCTCCCATTTGTGCTAACATGCTAATTAGCTAAAAGTCCTGAAAGAATACATACGTTTCTACTTAAAAATGTTTTTGACCCTTTTGATAATCTTGAATTTAGTAGATTTTAAACAATTAAAGAAAAAAAAGCTGGTTGGAGTTCAAGATTAGCATGCTAAAGCTAGCGTTAGCATTTGTGCTAGCATGCTAATTAGCCCAGATCTCATTTAATTTATTTAAAAATTCCCCAAAAACACAAGTTTATATTTAAAAATGTTTATGATCCGTTGGTTAATCTTACATTAAATTAATTTTAAACATGTAAAGCTAAGAAAACAAGAAAGAGTAGAAGATTAGCATGCTAAAGCTAGCATTAGCGTTTGTGCTACCAGGCTAATTAGCTCAGTTTTCATTTGATTATTTGAAAGTGCCTAAACAAATACACAAGTTAATATTTAAAAATGTTTATAATCTTGTTGTTGATTTTGCAGATTAGATCCAAATCCATATTTATTTTTCTCAAAATAAATAAATATTGGATGGGTAAGCATGCTAATTAGCTCAAAGTTTTCCTTTAATATTCTTAAAATTCCTAAATATAATTAGGAATATTCTACAAATAATTTTTTTAAATTTAGTTATTCCTGTTAGTTAGATTACAAATAATATGCTATGCTAATTTGTCGTTGTTGGAAAAAGTGAAATAATATATTTTATGTTGTATTGAACGTTTTAATCTTCAAAAAATCTATCAATTGACTGTATCAAGTTTAAAGTTAACATATTTTTAAATAATTAAATCTAATCTCAAGCAATCAAAAAAAAAATCAGTTGAAGTTTAATATTAGCATGCTAAAGCTAGCATTGGAATTCCTGCTAGCATGCTAATTAGCTTTCAGCTTTTATTTGATTTCTCAAAATGTACTGAATATATCAAAGAAACCATCAAATTATTATTTATTTTATGATAATTTTGTTCATATTTCTTAATCTCAAATTAGAGAACTGAAATATTTATTTAAAAAATAAGAGGTTGGGGAGTATATATCACTTGGATCAGATCAGTATGCTAATTACCTCCACGTTTTCATTTGATTGCTCATAATTTCCCAAATACTTAAAAAGAAAATATCCAATATTTAATCTTTTTGTTAGTATTTATTAATCTCAAAGGAGTCTATTAATTTTTTTCTTTCAAATGGGGGAGGGGATTTTATATATCATATAGATCATTATGCTAATTTGTTAAAGGTAATTGATATTTCAAAAATTCCTAAATATACTTAAATAATTATATACAGTACAGATTTCAATTAGATTATTTTGTAGATTAGGTTAGATCAGATCAGATTTGATTCACTTTAAAAAAAAACTTGTACATATAAAATGTAAAATACTTAAGGTCAGTTTCTTGCTCTTGCGTTTGGGAGACTTTTCATAAATGCATCCGTGAATATTTGCTCATATTATTTTAAATAATGCAACAAACTACTTGAGGCTTTTTTACATACATCATTTACATTTCCTTATAGAAATTCAACTAATTTAATTCTTAAAAAAACAATTAATTCCACCTGACAGGGAAGTGCTTGTTCTGTACAGTGTAATTGGGAATCGAACCCCCGCTCCTGTCACCACCAATGCCTGGCTTTGACCGTATTTCCGCCCCAGCGGTGTGGCGTCCCGCCTCTGTGGCTTTTGTTGTGTGTGGTGTTGCTCCCCCGGAGGCAGAACAGGTCAGCCCGATTTCCGCACAAGTGTTGAGCCCAACACCTGACCCCGAGGCCTCCCCCCGCCCCCCCGCCCAGATCCAGAGCCGAGGTGACACATGACCACAAACGGGCCGAAACGGAATATTGCGTCGCTTAAAGACCCACAGCTACATATTCATGATGTCAGAGGGAGAACATGTGCAAGGTAAAATAAAGCCTTGGTGCTGCGTGGAACGGCGGTTTGTACGTGTGAGGCTCCAGTCAGGGGCAGGAATGCAAATTGTCCTGTCACTTTGTTTATTGTGGGATGGCTGAATGTGTGTGTGAGGTGAGAGAAGGGGGAGGCGGGAAATTAGGCCGAATCTCTTCACACTCGCACACATTTTGGTCGGTGGAACCTCCAGGCGAAAGCCGCGCTTCAACCTGAACTTAGGAGTTCATTTTGTTTCCCTGTCTGGAGAAGAAGAAATAGCCCGAGGGGTCACTTCAAGTTTTTTTCCTTCAGTGCCTGTCTGTTCACTTAATGTTGGGTAAAAACCTACGATTTTTCAGGCAGAAAGGTAATTTCAGGAGCCAGAATGCTTGATTTTTTTCAGCATTCTGGCAGCTAACATTCCTTGAGGGACTTCTTCAGAAGGAAAACAGGAAATCCTACATTAACTAAGTGAGGTTCATGTACCAGGTTGATGAAATATCATGTCGATGAATATTCAATTTTACAACTTTATATCATTATATAATGCATACCGAATTATAACCTGGTTCACACCGGACGAGGAATGGAGGCCGCTTCCATTCAGAGCCCTTGTCGCACAATGGATCCAGTTTATATTCAAAATATAACCAATTTTTCACAATAAAACACAGCAATTGACAAATTGCATCTAAATAGACTGTAGAAATGAAAATAGGAAATCAACACACACACTTCTTTCTCTCTGTGTGTCTCAACAAAAGACGTGTAGGCCTACTAACTACTTTCCTCTTCTTAGCAGAAACATGAGGTAATATTTTCAGCTTATTAACTCAACCATGATGGCAAAATAAAATAAAGCTTGAGCAGAAGTGCCCGTCTAATGTTGCTTTGCAACGCTTCCACGTCCAGTGTGAACCTTGCAAAATGCTACGTTCATTTTAATCCAACAATGTTGGCGCTAGCATGAACCTACATTTGCAAATCTCCTGATTATCAATTCCTCCTTCGTGATCAATTTTCAAACAGTTGGCACTTCCACGAATCAAAAGGGACGCCATCCATATCTCACTACCAAATCCGAGTCCCTGATTGGTCAAAGTTCAACTGGTTTAACTTTTGACGCGCGTTCAAATGGAGGCCAGTTTTGAATGGAGATGTAGAACGTTTGTAGAAATCGGTCAGAAAATCTTGTATTTTGAAAGTCCAAAATGTGTATTTATGTACATTTACATAGATGTTTTATTGGAAGTGTTGGCTTGAACTGTGCTTCAAAACTCCGGGTAAGTGTGTCTCAATTCAAAGAAGTGGAATCATATGACACCAAGTGGTTCATATATCGGAGTACAGCTGTCAAAGGAAGATTCGTGAAATTTGCGCTGCTTTGGTATCCTGCGCCAAACCTCTCCCTACTGTAGGTGGTGGACATGGACACGAGTAGAGACAGTCCAGTGTAAACACCATGACCAGTTTCCAAGAAATATCTGAAAGTATGGTCGTAAGTCGCATGCGTACACGTATAACTGTCAACGGGTGTCAAGGGGAAACCCAAGATACGCCTGCGGTCCCCTTTACGGTGTGAGAAACCCAAGACACACCTGCAGTCCCCTTACGGTGCAGATAAACCCAAGACACACCTGCGGCCCCCTTACGGTGCAGATAAACCCAAGACCCACCTGCGGTCCACTTAAGGTGTGAGAAACCCAAGACACACCTGCGGCCCCCTTACGGTGCAGATAAACCCAAGACACACCTGCGGCCCCCTTACAGTGCAGATAAACCCAAGACACACCTGCGGCCCCCTTACAGTGCAGATAAACCCAAGACACACCTGCGGCCCACTTACAGTGCAGATAAACCCAAGACACACCTGCGGCCCACTTATGGTGCAGGTAAACCCAAGACACACCTGCAGTCCCCTTACGGTGTGAGAAACCCAAGACATATCTGCCACACCCCTTATGGTGCCTGGAAACCCAAAACACACCTGCGGCCCCCTTACAGTGCGAGGATACCTAAGACATACCTGCGGCCCTCTTATGGTGCGGGGAAACACAAGACACACCTGCGAACACTTACGGTGTGAGAAACCTAAGATACATCTGTGACTCCCTTACGATGCAGGGAAAACCCAAGACACACCTCCGTTCCCTTTATGGTGCAAGGATACCCAAGACACACCTGCGGCCCACTTACAGTACGGGGAAACCCAAGTTACACCTTCGGCCCCCTTACAGTGCAGGGATACCCAAGACACACCTGCGGCCCACTTACAGTACGGGGAAACCCAAGTTACTCCTTCGGCCCCCTTACAGTGCAGGGATACCCAAGACATACCTGTAGCCCACTTATGGTGCGGGGAAACCCAAGACACACCTTTGGCCCCCTTACAGTGCGAGGATACCTAAGACACACCTGCGGCCCCCTTACAGTTCAAGTGCTCTGAAGTGTGACCCTGCACTTGCCTGGACAACTGAAGAACCTGCAGTCTCCAAGGGTTAAACCCCCATACATGAGTCACAGAAAGTCTCATGCTTTTCCCTGTTAAGGTCCTTAACTAGGAATCATTTGTTCCTGGTTGATAATACATACTAATAAAAATGTCCCTTTGTGGTGGGGGAAAGACAATAGCACACCCCTGTTCCTCTCACGGTTGATGAGAGATCTCTATTTACACTCTCCTGCTAGCTTATTGCAAACAATTTTGGAGCTATCCAGCCTCACAGTTTAGAGCCAGGTGTCAGCTCAGATGATGAAAATGTAGATATACATTTGTGTAAATGTGGATACATCGTATTTTATGTAACAAAAACGATCTAGTTTCTTTACTTCTTTTAAAAACAAGTCCTCCATCGTCAGAAAAATGCCAGAAGAACACGTGTAAAACATCATTTTTATCTGAAAACTGCTGTAGAGCTCCTAGGTATTAGCAGAGACATTTTGAGAGAAAAAGTTCAGTAAAATACCTCAGGGATTAGCTGACAGAGTTGCCCTGGTGTCTCGCCTGCCAGTGGTTAAACCTCCTGCACCTGCTCCACCCTGAGCTGACATCCCTCTGCTGCCTCTCGTCTCCCCCTCTTTCTTTTTTAAAAGCAGAAATTCAAAAGGGAGAACCTTAGACTCCTCCAGTTTCACCTGAATGATAATGGAAGAAGCCAATTTAGCCTGAAACAAAAAAAAAAAGTCGAGGGAGGACGGCATCCAAGCGTTCACTTTGGCGGGGAAGTTCCGCAGAGGTGGGCAAATCTGTAAGGCGCTGGAGCTGAGAGCTAGTCGCCTCATCAGGGCGTAGATTTTACAGCCCCCGTTGCCCTAATCCTGAC
>NC_050513.1:18333459-18336466 GCF_002922805.2 Oryzias melastigma | reverse complement strand
GGAAGAAGCCAATTTAGCCTGAAACAAAAAAAAAAAAGTCGAGGGAGGACGGCATCCAAGCGTTCACTTTGGCGGGGAAGTTCCGCAGAGGTGGGCAAATCTGTAAAGCGCTGGAGCTGAGAGCTAGTCGCCTCATCAGGGCGTAGATTTTACAGCCCCCGTTGCCCTAATCCTGACAAGCCGTCCCTGCCTTCCTCACTCCGCCGGAGACGCGTGCATGCAGAAAACGAAGGGATGTGACGGCGCTGCCATAATGATGCCGCCACTGATTGCGGCGTGTGATCCGAACCTGCCGCCAAATCCTCGCCATCCACCGACGGCCTTCTCAGTAGGATCGATACTTCGAAGTCAATATATGCGTATTTGTTTTGGTTATACCAAAACAAAAGAAGCGGAGAAGCTCCGGCAAACAAAGCGTCGCCCATATTTGGCTTTAATTAAATGTTTAATGCCAATAATATTGCTGTAATGTGATGCTAATTACAGGGTAATTATGTAAACGATGGTTAACTATGATGATCAGCGCTCAAATTAGTATTCAAATCATTTCGGCGAGGGACCCACCTCTCATAATTGCATTAAAAGATGTACATAACTTTGAAAAGCAAGCAGAGGAACCTTTTCTTGTGCGGGGAAATGTACAAACGCCCTCCTCCTCCCTTCGCTTTGACACGCCAACACATATCCACACACTCCACCTCTGTACTTTCTTCTTTTTTTACAGGCAGAATCCACGGAAACATCTGTTAAGTAGGAGCAAATGTCAGCTAATTATTTCACCAAAGCATGTTTTTAATTGATCAACAGGGGAACAGCTGTAGAGTTGGTTCTGGCGTCATGGCGCCGGGCGGATGAAGCTGGTAGTGAGCTGTATGGGGGGTGGGGGGGTGGATGTAGCATCGATGTAGCGCCTGCTCCTCTCAACCTTTTGTGATTTTCCTTAAACCGACCTGTGAACAACGCACACAAAAAGGCGGAGAAAAAGGAGCAAACCTTGATCAACAAGATGAAACCGGAGTTCATATGGAATTCACAGACGCGTCTCTCACTGGAGACGTTCTTAATTTGCTGTGATCAAGGCTCCACTGTTGATCACTTCAAACGGAATATTGCCTTTAAAGCGTACGGCTTTCTTCTGGTCTTGCGCTCTGATCCGCGGAGCGATGATAGCAGGTTTGAGTTTATTTCCACATCCTGGGAAGAGGAACTTTGGCCATCTGGGCCATGAGATTCAAGGCCGTTATTCCTCTCTTGCCAAGGCTCTCAGGGCATTCTTTACTATAGTTTTATCAAAGTCCGTTCTCCAATACGTGTGGTTTTTTTTTTAGGGAACAAGTAATGGAAAAAGGAGGTCCCAAAAGAAAACATATTGTTCACCATGAAAGACCTTTAAGGGAAAAGCATTAGACTTTCTATGACTTTGTAGGCACCCTTAAAGTGTAGACACGCGTACCTGTATGGGGTTGGCCCATTGTGTGAGGACAAAGGCAGAACCCCAGAATGACACAGGCTCAGCTGGAAAATTAAAGAAGCTTATTCTGCTCAGAGTAAAATTGTGGAGAGCTGAGGAGACCCCTGGATCCTCCTGACCAGTAGAGGCAGTGGAGACACTACAAGAAAAAGAGAGGTTAGCTACCAAGCTAAAGGCTAGAACAGGGCTTTGGCATTTAGAGTTTAACTCACTCAGAAAAGTTGTAGTTGAAGCTTAAACTGAGAACAGCAGGAGGAATACTGGTGAGATCTAAGTTCAGCTTGGGTGGAGATCAGGTTCAGAACAGGATTGCTGGTGAGGTCCACCCACAGCTTGAGATGAGATGATCCAATTTGAGTTCAGACAGAAACGATACATCCAAAACCATGAGAAAGGCAGGAATGGACAAATAAAATCTTAGATAAAGGAAAAAGCTTGGACAGGATCTTTACAAAGGGCTGGAGAGAAGGTAAAAGGCTCTTTAGGAAGGAAAGGGAGGGGTGAGAAACCATGACACATTGGGGCTGCAGGTTTTTCGGTTGTCCAGGCCAGAGAAAGGTCATAGTCTGGAGTGACTGAACCATAAGGTGGCTGCATGTTTGTCTGGATTCCCCACACTGTAAGGGGGCAGCAGGTGTGTTTTGGCCGTAGATCCATCCATCCATCTTCCTGACCGCTTCGTCCCTTTCGGGGTCGCGGGGGTGCCGGAGCCTATCCCGGCTGCTGATGGGCGAAGGCGGGGTACACCCTGGACAGGTCGCCAGTCTGTCGCAGGGCCTCAATCACACACCCATTCACACACACATTCACACTTAGGGGCAATTTAGAGTCACCAATGAACCTATGAAGCATGTTTTTGGACGGTGGGAGGAAGCCGGAGTCCCCGGTGAAAACCCACGCATGCACGGGGAGAACATGCAAACTCCACACAGAAAGGTCCCAGCCGGGAGTCGAACCGGGGCCTTCTCGCTGTGAGGCAAGAGCGCTAACCACTGCGCCACCATGCAGCCCACGGCCGTAGATGTTTCTTAAATTTACCAGCTTTACCAGAGGGCCGCAGGTGTATATTGGATTTCCCCACACTATAAGGAAGCTGCAGGTGTGTCTTGATTTTCCTCACACCATAGAAGGGCCAGATGTGTGTTTTGAATTTCCCTGGACCGTAAAGGAGCCGCAGGTGGGTCTTGGATTTCCCTGCACCGTAAGGAGGCCGCTGGTGTGTCTTGGACTTCCCCGCACTGTACGGGAGCCGAAGGTGTGTCTTGGATTTTCCTGCACTGTAAAGGAGCCGCAGGTGTTTCTTGGGTTTTAGCTCTTTCATAAGGATGCCGCAGGTGTGTCTTGGATTTTCCTGCACTGTAAGGGAGCCGCAGGTGTGTCTTGGATTTTCCTGCACTGTAAGGGAGCCGCAGGTGTGTCTTGGATTTCCCCGCACTGTAAGGGAGCCACAGGTGTGTCTTGGATATTCCTGCACTGTAAGGGAGCCGCAGGTGTGTCTTGGATTTTCCTGCACTGTACGGGAGCCGAAGGTGTGTC
>NC_050513.1:18305130-18333187 GCF_002922805.2 Oryzias melastigma | reverse complement strand
AGGGCCGTAGATGTTTCTTAAATTTACCAGCTTTACCAGAGGGCCACAGGTGTATATTGGATTTCCCCACACTATAAGGAAGCTGCAGGTGTGTCTTGATTTTCCACACACCATAGAAGGGCCAGATGTGTGTTTTGAATTTCCCTGGACCGTAAAGGAGCCGCAGGTGTGTCTTGGATTTCCCTGCACCGTAAGGAGGCCGCTGGTGTGTCTTGGACTTCCCCGCACTGTACGGGAGCCGAAGGTGTGTCTTGGATTTTCCTGCACTGTAAAGGAGCCGCAGGTGTTTCTTGGGTTTTAGCTCTTTCATAAGGATGCCGCAGGTGTGTGTTGAATTTTCCTGCACTATAAGGAGCCGCAGGTGTTTCTTGGATTTTCCTGCACTGTAAGGGAGCTGCAGGTGTGTCGTGGATTTTCCTGCACTGTAAGGGAGCCGCAGGTGTGTCTTGGATTTTCCTGCACTGTAAGGGAGCCGCAGGTGTGTCTTGGATTTCCCCGCACTGTAAGGGAGCCGCAGGTGTGTCTTGGATTTCCCCGCACTGTAAGGGAGCCGCAGGTGTGTCTTGGATTTCCCCGCACTGTAAGGGAGCCGCAGGTGTTTCTTGGATTTCCCCGCACTGTACGGGAGCCGAAGGTGTGTCTTGGATTTTCCTGCACTGTAAGGGAGCCGCAGGTGTGTCTTGGATTTCCCCGCACTGTAAGGGAGCCGCAGGTGTGTCTTGGATTTCCCCGCACTGTACGGGAGCCGAAGGTGTGTCTTGGATTTTCCCGCACTGTACGGGAGCCGCAGGTGTGTCTTGGATTTCCCCGCACTGTAAGGGAGCCGCAGGTGTGTCCAGTACGATACAGATATACACCCACATACCACTACGTATCGTAGATCGTGCACGGACAGCTAAAATTTTTAAGACGTTTTATCTAAGGCGAATCCTCTGTTGGTCAAGGAAAAACAAAGACATGTATTAGAGGCACATATAATGTGATCTCTATTTACACAAAAGCATCTCACTAAGTACTGGTTAGATTTACTAAAATATAAACTATCAAACAAACAAGCAGGAACTGGTTTTTAGTTCAAGGATAGACCGGTATACCTAGTCCCTTAGATCTACCACTCTGCTTTAAACTAGGCTAACCCTCCTTTGAAATTAACCACAAATTGATTAGTTATGTTTGTTCCGTGCTGACAAACAAACATAACTGCCTCTTAGAGTAAACACCGACGTTTAAGGCTTCAAATTAGGTATTGAACTCTATTTATGTGTGTTAGGACTTCTTTATTCTGATTGAAGTCAAAGATGCCAGGGTTTTCTTTAACATTCATTTCCAAACAAGCTTTGCAGAAATATTCTTGCCTGAAGCAAAATGAAACTTTGCAAAGTAAAAAAAAAAAAAACAGATAAGTGTTCTTTTTGGATGTTATTTTCATCTGTGCTTGTTTTTCTTCACCAATTTTTTGCTGTTAAAAAGGTGAAGAGCGATCTCCGTTCCCTCCTTCCCCCACAGCTCCGGGAGGCACTTTAACCATAAAGGTGTCGACAGGGAGACATATGCTTTGTTTTTTTTGTTTGTTTTTTTTCTTGGAGCTTCCATTCCATGAAAACACAAGAAGTGACTCAGGCGACCACTTCCAGGTAGGAACATCTCATCGCTGGAAAATGCCCGACAGGTCTTGAGCGTGTAATCTGTTGTGAGCCGGCTCCTTTTCGGGAGGTTGTGTTGACGCTCTCCTTTCTGTCACATCCAGGTAAGGAGATCAGGGAGAGGTGAGGGCCCAGGAAGACACACAAATCTGGGTTAACAGCAGCAGAAGCTGTCCCTCCAGGGCGGGATGGGAGCTGAGGAGCTTGTAGAGAGGAGTCTGTTTTTGCTTTTGTCCATGTCAGTGCATGATGAGAGACAAAAACAAAAAAAACATTATTTTATGAGAGTCGTTTGCTTCAAGTACAATTCTGAAAGCAGTTTGCGTAAGAGTCAATATGATGCATTTTAAATTGAAGTTAATGCAGAAAAACGGATAAGACTTTTGATGTGTCCAGTAAAGGCCAGAATCAATACTTTTTAGGGTCAAGTAATTTAAGAATTATGGAATAGACTCTATCTCTGAAGTGCTTTTGGGATAAGCTAACAAGAAGCTAACTTAGTGCTAAGCATCAATATGTTTTAGCTATTGTTCTAATTGAACTTTTAATGTGCGGCGCCTTGTTTCACCAAGGTAATTTTAATTTTTTGCCTACCTAAAATTACCACTGACACCTTAAAATTCATAAAATTGTTGCATGAGTGTCCTTGTTTGTTTTTATGTTGAGTGTTTGGAGCTAGTATGTATACTAGCTAGTTAGTCGCTAGGCAAGTTGGTAACTAACTAGCAATTAGGAAATTAAAATTTAATATAAGGCTATTAAAAACGTTTTTTGCCAATTCTTAAAAAGGATATGCTCATAAATAGCTCATAAAAACTTTTCCATAAACTCTTTAAAACATTTTAGCTGCATGACTATTGACCTCTCCAGGGTTTACCCCGCCCCCGGAAAAAAGTAGTTGGGATAGGCTCCAGCAACCCCGTGACCCTAAAAGTGGTGAAGATCTGAAAAAAGGACAGATGGACGGACGGACAATCTTTGGGAGTGCACAATGTAAACATAGACTCAAACCCAAAAGACCACAATGTCAAATTAATGTCAATATTTTAATAATTTATCTCTAAAAATCATATTCCCGGAAATTCTAATACTTTTATATTAAAATACAATTTTTCCCTGCAGACTTGCAAAGTTTATGGGTTGTTTTTTCACAAAACTTACCAAAATCTGTGAAAAGATTTTTAGTAGCCATGCTATAAAGAAGATTTCCATCTCCTTTTTAGTCTTTTATTAAAAACAAAAGCACAGAACATATATTTTTTTAGTTATAGTAAAATAATATGTTAATATTTAAAAAAAGTATTATTGGATACCATAAAACAGAGCACCATAAACTAGATTAGCATATAAAAGGTCAAACATACAAACCCAAAAAGGCTGAAATTCTAACTTGTATTTTGAAAGATATCAGAATTATCTGTCTAAAAATACTAAGCAGTAGAATGTTTTTAGGGCAGCATTTTATGCAGCTGCTCCTACGTTTCATTTTTTTAGGTTTAGCAGGTTTGATTTTGCACGAGTGGGGGTGGGGGTGCAGTGAAGCCAGACGGCGCTCATCCCAAAAACTGGATGCTATTTCCTGCATTAATACACTTTAATAATTATTGCTGAAAGGTGGAAGTGAAGGGCAAAAACAAATGAAACAGTCAGAAAAATCCCCTCGCTGCTTAAAAAAAAAAAAAAAAAAAAGCCAACATGCTGTGAGCAAACAGCAATACCCCGGTCGGCGCATGCCTTTTTATCTGGATTAATTTTATTGTTCAATAAACAGAATAAAGAATGTGAGGAGGCCTCAAACCTGAATGCTAAATAAAGAAGGAATGAATCTCCTCCTGCTGAGGAAGCTAAAGAAAACCTTGTTACCAAATCATTATTTTCTACATTTTTCCAATGAAGTTAAACATTATGAAAAGAAATCACTTCTAGCATATTTTAAGAGTCTTTTATTTGTAGGTTTGGATCGGTTCATGCTGTTTGTTATGACCGTTTCCTTAAGTTCCATCGTCCAAAATCATCCTGTATTCGATATGGTCTAAGTCAGGGGTCTTAATATTGAGTGTTCCCGCCTTAATATGAAAGTGCAATGTCTTCCAGGCAATACCTTCTGCATGTCCACGCTTCTTTCATGATAGCTTTGTATTTGCTTTGTTCAGCTTGCTTTATGCTTGAAAAATTTGCATTTGTCATTGTCATTGGATCTGGTCATCAGAAAAGTCCTTAGCAACAGGTGCTAGAGTCGCTAGCTCGTGTTATCTTACAGGACACGGAGAAGCTTTTTCCCGAGTAGTGCATAGACATGAACAAATGTTCAATGAACTTGTTTAGTAGACATAGACAATGGATCAAAGACATGGACAATAGACCAAAAATAGAAAATGGACCAAGACAGACAATGGACCAAAGACGTAGACAATGGACCAAAGACATAGACAATGGACCAAAGACATAGAAAATGGACCAAAGACATAGAAAATGGACCAAAGACATAGACAACTGACCAAGACATAGACAACGGACCAAAGATATAGAAAATGGACCAAAGACGTAGACAATGGGCCAACGACATCGACAATGGACCAAAGACAGACAATCGGCCAAAGAAATAGACAACAGACCAAAGATGTAGAAAATTGAACAAAGACAGACAAAAACAAGTTTTTAAAAAGTTTGAATACGTTAAAATCCTGGAAAAACCGCAGCACCGTTGTAGCTCCATCTTCCTCTTTTTGTTTTGACCTCTGTAAGGAACCAAAAGTGATTTTTTTTTTTTTTTTTTTTTTTGGGAGGTACACATATCTTTAGTTGCAGTTGTAGAAGCAAATTTAATATGTGTATGAAATTTTTCGAAGATCATTTGGTCCAGGGTTAGGCAACTCAAGGACCACCAACATACCTTGATCTGGCATGTTCTGACACACCTGAACAAGGTAATGTCATGAGTAGAGTTGGATATCTGGAAATCATCCAGACACAGCGGACCTTAAGGCCTGGAGTTGCCTATCCTTGACTTGGACAAAACCTTTCTTTTACAGTTTTGTGCAAAAATGTGAAAATCGCCAATTTATCGCCGCCAAGCAGTGAATCCGGTCCTTATCCTATAATGTTTTCAAAACTTCCATTGGATATCCCAAACAAATGAGTTTTGATTTTGTTAGAGGATTTTAAAAGATTTTTTGGAGCTCCGCAAATGATTTTGGCGCCATTCACTATTATTGTTTTTGACAATTTGATTCTGTGATGTCATCGATTTTTTTCTAAAGTGATTCTTTTTTTTGTTCAATTTTTGCCCAAAGACAATGTTTGACAACAGAATTGCGAAAAACCCAAATAAAAAATAATGATCCCTGCAGTCCCATACTGGGTTTCCTTTTGCAATTTCTAGGCACATATTTGACAAATTCCGGAACACGTGATGGAAAGCCGGCTAAGAAAAACTGGCTGCTATATAGACTGCAGGAAAGTCAAGCATGTCTAAAAAAGTCCATCCAGCGCTAGTCAGTACATTTTGCTCCCTATTTGTCACTGCCACCTCACAGAGTGGTAGGCATTAATAATACATGGGGAGTTGCGGGAATCTATTAGAGACTACCCTTGCAGAGAGGAGTCCGACTGGGCACGAGGAAGGCTTGTTGCCCCCGCCACGCCACTCTATTTACGGCGGACACTTTGACGGGGGCGTCAGGTACGACCCATCAACAGGAGCAGAGGAAAACGGGGGCCGGCCTGGGGAGAGGAACCTCAGGACACGGCTGTAATTGAGTTCATTGATCAGACAGAGGAGGGAAGAGGAGAAGAGTGGACACGCTGTTAGCTAACGGTGCGTTCAAGCAACTCCACAAACTCAAGGCAGTTCGATCTGATAGTTTGGGGGGGGGGGGGTTGTTCAAAGAATCCAAAAATTATACTTTTCTTTTATAAAAATCGCAGCTTCTACTTTGTGAATGTCGCACAAAAGGAAGTCGACAATCCTAAAACAAAAGCTTTTTGTTCCTTTTTTTTTTTCTCGACTGACTCCTACCCATCATTTTGGCCAGGTCTGAGGCACTTTGTGGAGGTGGGAGGAAAGGAAAAAAAATAATGAAGAAATAAGTGGACCATTTGTTGCTTCAGATGTGCTGCTAATCCTTTGATCGAACCTCTTATGCTCTTCAAACTTGCGACCGGGGCCAAGCTACTAATGAAATTCTGAGGCCGGCAGATAGGCCTCGAGCCGGAGCGTGACAGAGTCCATCTGGTGTGCTAAAGTCCCCCCCACCACCACCATCACCCCTCCGCTAACAGACACTCTGCTCAATGCAACTCTATGGGAACACTTTGAAGTGTCTTTAAGCCGCTGCGATGCAGCCAAATCCGCTACCTGGAATTAGGCGCCATGCTAACGCTGCCATGTATATTAAATAGTACGAAGTCCTCACCGAATCGCGAGATAAGCACATTAGGAGAGCGACCATGGGCTCGTCCAACAGTCTCTTCACTACATTTTTCATCGTGAGCCACCTGCTCGGATTTGGAGGGAAACCTGCTGGCCTGCTTGGTGGCACGAAGCAGGAGGAGGGCGCTGTTACTCCAAAACGACCAGAGACGGAGATTTTTTTTTTTTTTTTCCCCGAGCGTCTGGCGGCAGCAGATGGTGGAAGGAGTGAAACACTTCCAACGTGGCGGTCCTGTTCGGGGAGAGGAGGACAAAAAGCTACAAACTAATGTGACACTACAAGTGAGTCATTCAGCCTCGGAGTACCAGGTTTGCAGATCTTCTGCTCGAGTATCGGGCTGATTCAGAGACGAAGAGTCTGGCGTTTCACGCAAAGAAACACGAAAGATTCGGCTCACGGAAAGTTAAGGTTCAAGTAATTAAAAAAAGTTTATAGAATCATCAGATTTGGCAATTTATTCTCACATTTGCCACATTTTTATCACCCAAACAGACAGAAGTGTGACACTTGTCAGGCTGCAGTATGCTAATTTGAAAGATGACTATAAATCTAAACATAAATATTGAAAAACAATAAATTCTAATGACAAAATGTACAAGTAAAATTGCTAAATCTTTATATTTTATATATGTATATATATTTATGTTCAGCACTATAAAATGCACTTCAAAGCTTGGATTTTCTGCAGAGTGCCTGACTGCCCACCCTAAAAAATATAGAGCGCTTTATAGATGCATTCATTCTGGTTGTGCTTCATAATGTTGAAGTGAGTCTGAGGAATGTTTGGTTGGTCGTAATTGTGAGAAACATGGCTAACATTTAGTGGTGTTGAATTGTGTTTTTGTACGTTACTTAAGAGGTTGGAAGTTAGCATAGTCACAGTAACGCTTGTTTTGGTTGTATCGTATGCTAACATGGCTAACATGTACTAGTATGAGACTGTTTTTTGTGCGTTACTAACAGGGTTGGGAGCTAGCATACTCACAGTAACACTTGCTTTAGCCTTATCATATGCTAATGCAGCTAACATGTAGCAGTATCAGAGTGGTTTTTTTTTTGTTTGTTTTTAACAATTGTGGGAGCTAGCATAGTCACAGTAGCGCATGTTTTGGCGATACAATGCGATGAGGACGCTAACTTGTAGCAGTGTTGCAGGTTTTTTTTTTTTTTTTACTTTACTAACAAGAACTGGAGTGAACATTATATCCAGATTTGTTTTAGCGGTTTCATATGCTAACACAGCTAATGTCTACCATTGTGGGACTGTGATACTGTTTACGCTACTAATAAGGTCGGGAGTTAGCTTCATCATTTTTACATTTTTTTATAGCAGTTTTATTTTCTAGGGGTGTTTTTTACTTTACTGACAAGATTTGGAGTTAGCTTCATCATATCAACATTTGTTTGAGCGGTTTCATATGTTAGCACAGCTAGCGTCTACTAATTTAGGACTGTGGTACTTTTGGTTGGGAGTTAGCATAGTCACAGTAATGTTTGTTTCATCAATATTATGCGTTAAGATATAGCAGCGTAGGAGGATGTTTTTTTTTTTTTAATGTTGCTAACAAGACCTGGAGTTAGCTTCATCATACTCACATTTGCTCTAAGTACCAGTGTAGGTCTGTGGTACTTTTGAAGTTACTGACATGGTTGGAAGTTAGGGTAGTCACAGTAATGCTTGATTTAGGGATTTGGTGCGCTAAAGTGGCTAACATGTAACTGTGTCAAACTGTTTTGGGATTGGGAGTTACACACTAGCGTTTGAATTAGCGATATTATATGTAACACGGCTATGTAACACGGCTAATGTATAGCAATGTCGGATGTGTTTTTTATTTCCTTACTAACACCGTTGTTAGCATAGACACAGTAAAGTTTGTCTAAGTGGCATCGTATGCCAATGTACAGCAATTCGGAACTATTTTTTTTTGTTATTATAAAGCTAGGGAGTTTACAAAGTTAAAGTAACATTAGTTTTAGTGGTATCACATACTAATGTGGTTAACATGTAGTGCAGTTTCTTTAATGACGCTACTAATAAGGTTGAGAGTTAGCGTCGTCGCAGTAACGTCTGGTTTTTATGTGTGTCGCAAACAAGAATGGGAGTTACAGGTATTTTTAATGAGCTAATGTGGCTAATGTGTAGCGATTTCGGTGCACGTCTAAAAAGAGGTGGCTGATGCAAATTTGACATGCTAATTGGTATTTGTTCTAAATGTAGCATAACAAGAAATCAACAAATGCTAAGTGGACATATGAAACCATATTTTTCTCTAGTATAAAAAAAAGATTTTGTTTGTTTTCTTGTAAGAAAAAGACCTTTGAAGAAAGTCCTTTTCTACAGCTACTTCCTGTCAATATGTGTTAGCTCAGTGGCGGGGAAACAAAGCTCAGTATGAGTCTACCTGTGATGTGTTGGCAGCTCATTAGACAAACCTGAAGAACCTGGACGAGGAGGTTCAGTTTGCTTAAAATAAATCTCCTCTCTTGCTCCAAAATTTGGAAGAACTTCAAGAGATCGGCAACCCTGGCAGTCGTGTGCAAACCACAACAAAGTTGGCGTCCTTTCACCCAGCCTCTTTGTGTAAAAACACAAACCCACGCCGACCTGGACGCACTTATTCTCCCTCAAACGTGTCCGCGGCTCGACGGAGCGGCGCAGGAACCCTGATCTGTCTGGGTTGCTGGTGTTTGAAAACATGCCTGGCTGCCCCGACTCCGATCCATACTGCACAAACACAAACACACACACCTCTCATCCGCCTGGATGGAGCCCGAAGTACACACAGCCTTACATGCAAGGATGCATTGATGCTAGCACACTGAGAAAACAGGGGAGGATCGCACACACACACTTAACGATGCAGTTTCTTATGCCTGTAGGAAAAAGACAAACAACAGACCACCTGCCGAGAACAATACACATCCATTCAGTCCGTGTTTTCTCCAGTTTGCTCAACTCTGCTCCATTGATGTGCTGCTCGTCTACTTTTTCCACTCCTCAAACTTACTTCAAAAGCGAGACACTGTTTACTCTCCCTGGATTTAGTTTTTCATTAACAAAGCGGGTCCAAATACAAATAAAGTTCCACGGGATGACTCGCCGGGGCTGTCAGACGTGACAAACATGTCTCATGTGGTTGTCCCTCGTTGTCTGAATGCGTCTAATCTCTGCGGTAAAAGAAAATCGTTTATTCTTCAAAAAGTCATTACATTACAAAAGAAAAATAGGACGATTGAAATTAGGAATATGCTCGAACGTTGATGTTTGATAGCTGCAAACACAATAGAAACTGAGTTGTATTAGCCAAACTGAAACCAATACATTTGACACAAGCCAGGACTTAGAAACCACAAGTGCTTTGTGGATCAGGTGTGTGGATATTGGTGTTGTATAGGTATATACGTGGTCCATATCACCTCAACACGGTTATACACACATAGGTTTAGTGGAAATAGACGTGGTCCATACCTGTTCAACACCAAAATACACACATCTGGATCGAATGTGTATAGACGTGGTCTATACCAATACAACGAAGGTATACAAACATCCAGGTTGAAAGGGTATGGACGTGGTCCATAACAACGATATCTGTGTTGAATAGGTAGAGACATGGTCTACACCAATACAACGAAGGTATAGAAACATCCAGGTTCAAAGGATATAGACATGGTCCATAACAACGATATCTGTGTTGAATGGGTAGAGACATGGTCTATACCAATACAACGAAGGTATAGAAACATTCAGGTTGAAAGGGTATGGTCCATAACAAAGATATTTGTGTTGAATGGGTAGAGACATGGTCTATACTAGGGGTCTGCAACTTAAAAAACTTACAGAGCCATTTGGGTCAATTTCTCACTGATCATAACCCAGTAGGACCCACACATCCTTTAGAAAATAAGACTTTATATTTATGTTATTGTTTTTTTATGCAAAATATAAATAACTTATTTTTTGGCATAATTAAAAGCAAACTTTAAGAGAAAATTGATTTTTTTTTCCAAATATGAAACAGTTTCTAACTTTAAACAGAGGTTCACAAGACTTCTTTTCAAAATAAGACTTCCTGTGTCACATAAATTCATCTCAATGGAGCGAATCTAGTGGTGTTTCTGATGTTTTCCTAGCCAAAAATTCACAAATCTAGCTTTCTAAAATTAAAACAGAGCTAATTGATGGTATTTTGTTGAACCACGATAGACACTTAAAACTTTTAAATTTGTCTCAATAATCGAAACACCATGGCTGCTGTGCTTTCGAGGCTCGCAGAGGGATAAGCTATTTTACTTTTTTTATATTAACTATACTTTACAGTTACTTTTTAAGCTAAAAGCTTTGTATTTTTCTTTAACCAGAGAGCCACAATGGAGGGGTAGAAGAGCCAGATGTGGCTCTGGAGTCACAGGTTCCAGACCTCTGGTCTATACCAACTCAACACTGATGTAGACACATCCATGTTAAAAGAGCAGAGACATGGGCTATACCAAAACTCAACATTGATATAGACACATCCATGTTCAATGGGTAGAGACATGGTCTATACCAAAACTCAACACTGATATAGACAAATCCATGATGAATGGGCCTAGACGTGGTTATGCCCATTCCACGCTGAAATAGACATTATCGTATTTAACGAGTACAGACGTGGTCGATACCAACTCACCACAGATGTAGACACATCCAGTTTCAATGGGTCTAGGCATGGTCCATGTGTTTTATTTTATTTTATTTTTGTAATAAACCAGGAAATATTTGTTTACTCATTTAATATGAAGCTTTACCTTAGCCACATTCTTGGAGCTACTGTAACTTTTCAACCTTTGACAAAAGTACTGCAATTCCAAGAATATGAAGTGGACAAAGTCTTCAACACTACGCTACGTTTTGCAGATTGTCACAAAGTTGCTGTTTTCTGCGTTAGAATCCAATGCAATGACGTTAATTGCGTTTTTTAGCCACAACCGTCAATCTTTGATTGTAAAAGCGGAGGTTCAGTTCCAGCCCTGCTTGACCATGCATAGAATTGTCCTGGGGCAGGACACTGAACCGCACGATGTTTCTGGTGGTCTTGTTCGCCCAAAGGAACACTCCTTTTACTTTTGTTTATTCAGAAGATTTTAAAACTAAATGTACTGATCTGTTCACAAAGCAACTGTTGGATGCTTCCTTTACTTGACCAATATTCTCTTTGACTGTCATTGGTTTAAATTGGGATGATCAAAAGTCAGTGTTTCATTTGGACACTGGTCGCCATTTTAGTTGTCTCTTACAAGCATAAATTACTGGAAACCGTCCAGTTAAGGCAGTTCTCGATCTGAGGATTTTGTCAATCAAAAGTCTACACCATAAATGGGTAAATCTATGGCTTGGAAGCTGGTGTTCAATCTGTGCGATTCAGGGTTTGCTGACATCAAATCCTGTCAGGTAATTCAATTCCATCTTGTTGCAATGAAATTAAAATTAAATGAAAACTACTATGCTGATACTACCACTCAATTATGGGATGTTACTCAAATCTAAGTCATAATTTGTAGTCCACAAGTTCTGTAAATGTTGGCCACAGTTTGGTCAACAACTCTTCATCTAGAAAATCCTCGGCTGAATATCCATGAAAGTTCAACAGGAAGTCCTCGTCCAACAACAGCACCACTGAGTGAAAACAGGCTGCAGTTCCTTCCTGGTCTTATTCCTTCTTCCCACAGATTCTTTGGTAAAACACAGGAGGAGGAGGAGGAGGAGGACAGCTCTTCATCTTACCCTCCCTACTGCGCTGAAGGAGGCGGCTGCGAGTTCACCTGAGGGTGGGAAGAAAACGAGTGCGAGGGGTCCGTCTGGGGTCAGACGGTTATTGCAGTCTGAGGAAGTCGCACAGGGGTTCTTCTGGGGTGAGCAGTGTTTATGGCCGTCTGTGCGGTTGGGGGTGGGGCCATCTGGCGCACACCACCTGGACCGAATGACAGAACCCGAGGCCTGAAGTGTTTACAGAGACAGGAAGTGGATATTTTAAGGCCTGTTTAGTTAAAGGTGGAGGTGAAGATTTGACATGCAGATTAAGGACTTTGGGGCTTAAGGGGAGAAATTACAGCCAGATTGGACGTTTGGTTCCACTTTGATGGAATATTCTTAGGTAACATTGGTTAATATTCTTCTAGATGTGGAATTGGTTTTCATAATTCAGTTTTTTTTTTTTCAAGCAAAAAAGAAAAAAAAAAACTAGAAAAGACAAATAGAGGAAATATATCCGTGTAAAGATGTATTAAACTGGGGTTGACTAGTAATGATATGGCTGTAAAGTAAAAAGTAGCAAGAAAAGAAGGCAGTAACCGTAACTTTTAAAAACGCTTTAAACCGGCAACATGTGTCTATTGGTTAGTCTTAAAGTAAACAACAACATATAAAGGCGTTTAATGGGAAGTTCTTCGTGCTGCCGACAGACAAACTGCAGCAGCTGCTAACTGCTAAATGCTAGCTCCGTGATTTAACTCCTTAGGACCCGAGCTGTCCTTTGATATGCCCGTTTTATTTTATCTTACAGAGAAATTAAAGTTAAGAAAATTTACCACTGTGGTAATAAAACTTTAAATGTTATGTCTTAAAAAAAGAATCTCATAATCTTAAAAATAAAATTATTGAGCGAATAAATGAAAACTAAAAATGATATCAGCTATTCATAAACACTCATCAAATTTTACGCTAAAACAAAGTCATAATTTATTTTTAAGAATTTTAAATGAGGAAAGGAATCACATTTGGTCAAAAATGTTCAATGGCTAAAAGATATTAAAGCTAAATTCACTAAACTTTCTCACATGACTAATTATGTGTAACAAGAAAATATTAAATATAGCTTTTTTTTAGCTTATATTTGCCCTATTTTTAATTGTTTATTAAAGCTACTTCGAAGAAAGTATAAAATAATTTAGAATTTTGTTTTATGTCCCGGTCCGATCACTTTTTGAGTTCCCAGTAATACATTTTTTAGTTAGAATGTTACCATTTTTAGCCAAAATAAAAAAAAACTTGTTTATACAGAGTGACAGGAGTCCATAATGAATTCACCATCGAGTTGTGTAAGTAAGCCTGTCCCCGTTTCCCATTATCCGTCTGTTTACATGCTCTCCTGCTAGCTTACACAACACCAAGCTAACAATAGCGGAGCAAAAAAAAAAAAAAAAACGGCAGACATTATCGAAGCTATCCAGCCGTTCAGCACAGACAAGAAAATTTCGTCAGAAAGGGGCGGAGCGTATTCTCTACGTCACAAACACAATCTTTTTCCAACTTATTTTTAGTCTGCTCCTAATTCACCATAATTTGAATTTTAAAATTAGAATTTAAAAAATGCAATTTTAAGCACAATTGACTAAATATGTCTTCATTTTCAGAAAGATTTTACTAAAACATCTCAAATTTTAAATAAATTTAGACGTCTAAATTGATATTTCCCATCACTTTTATAAAATATCTTTAGAGATAATTGAGATTCATATAGAGATTTGAATTAGACTCAAAAACTACACGAGTATGTCTTAGAACTAGTGGTTCCTTGTTTTAAGGGGGAAAAAATGATGCTTTACACGTGCAAACATTCCCATCTTTTTAAGCTGTAAAGGAACATAAAAGCCAACCTGCTGCACGGTGGAGCCTCATATCAGCAGATGTTTTCAAAGAGAAAATGTTTTTTTTTTTATTTGCAGTTTGAGTGAACAAGCCCTTGAGGCAACAACAATCCTTCAGGGCTGTAGAAAAGCTTAAAGCATAATCCACACGCTGATGCCTCTTTAAGTGATGATTACCGCCTGGATTTGCCCACCTTCTGATTCACCGTTGATTACCACTGATGTACGCGAACGGGGAGGGGGGAAATATGTCTACGACTTTCTTTTTTTCCAAGACATAAAAGTGACGGAGGGTTTTTAGAAAAAGGTAATTGTGTGGAAATGCGAAAGTGAGGCATTTTTATCCGCTTAATCCGGTTAGATTTGGAAGGAGATAGACTTTAATCTGCTCAAAGGTGTGGAAGAAGGGATAATGGAGATTGAAAACGATAGGTTTAAGGAGTCTGAAAGCTGCACGGAGAATCCAAACTGATGAGTTCATCAAAGGGAAAATGACACTATTTTGGGGGTCTTAAAGATTTCCGTCCGAAGCGGTTCCCCCGCGTGATGTCAGAGTTTTCTGACACCGTTGTTGTTGCTCATCAGCTCACTGGAAGAGTCCTCGCTTTGGTGTTTTTTTGACAGGTCGCATTACTCTTCGCCACGCCGGACTGTCACATCCTCCAGCGAGCGGCCGGGATGTTTCCCGTCTCCCCAACAAACGGAGTCAAGACTCCGCTGACAGACGCGCCATGTTGGATTTCGTTTGGTTGGACATGGAGGACGGCGAGTGTTATTATAGACTGGAGGTTGGTTGTCAGAACTCCAGAAACTCACATGAAGGGTAGACCGAACACAACCCAATGAGACCTGGAGATGCTCTCCAACGGTGCATGTGTTTTATCCAATTGTTGCCGCTATGACTGATGGGAAAATAAATATTGTAGAGAGTAACAGAACTTGAAGATGTGGAGATGTAGCTCACAGAGCTGAAAAACATTTTGAAATGACATGTACAGAACACACATAAGTGCACATTATACACACACATATATATGTGCTTTTATATATATATATATATATATATATATATATATATATGTACAAATGTACTTAGATACATATACATATGTGCACATATATATATATATATATATATATATATATATATATATACACACACACAAGTAAATATGTACTTACATACATATACATATGGGCATACACACACATATATATATATTTATGCATGTACATATATATATACATTTACATATATATATATATATATATATATATATATATATATATAAACACAGATAAAACATATATATGTACTACATACATATAGGGTGTTCCCCCACACATACGCGGTTCTTTTTTCGCTTTTTTTTTTTTTTTGGTCAAAATGTTTTTGGTTTGTCACCAAAACTCCGGCAACTCAAGATGCTTGTATGAAAAAATAATATATATATATATTACATACACACTTTTATGCATGAAGCTTTGTACAAAACAGGAACTTAATGCGTGTTCAAGAACGCGGTAACTTGGTGGTTTGAACGCACGATGCTGAGGCCAATGTGAATGCAGCTAAAGGGATACGTCGCTCTCTCAAAATGTCAACTTGTTAAAATGAGTCTTTAGACAGGTTTTAAAGTGGGAAGTGACCGTGCTTCTCTGATGTACAATGGCAAAGTATTCCAGAGCCTTAGACCAGCAACCGCAAAGGCCCTGTCCCCTCTGAGCTATCAGAAAGACATGATGAAAGCGTGTTAGCAGAAAAACCTTTAATGTTTTTTCAATGGCAGATAAATCAGACTGTCATCAGCAAATAGGTGAAATGAAACACTGTGTCTTCTTAGAATGCACACCAATTGAAGCAGATAGAGGAAAACAGAAGTGGCCCTAATACAGAACCTTGTGGGACTCAAAAAGACACCCTAGCTGTTCTTGATTTAGAACCATCATGATCAACACTCATAGTCTGTCCTGTTAAGTATGACCTAAACCAATCTGGTGTGGTTCTTCGAATCTCCACCAGGTATTGATCAATAATGTGATATCTTGTTTTATTAAAGCTAAAAAACACATTAAGAAATCAGATTCCAATAAAATTAGACTTATTTAGCAGTTTTAATTTATTTTACCTAAAAATATAAAGACCTTTCAATCATACAAACATTTTTGTTTCTATATTTCTTACTTTTTATTTACGTTTAGTGCTATTTGATGCAGCTTTTATGTTTTAAACTGTTTTATAGACAAATAAAACTAAATTAAAAATATTTTGTAAACGACAAAGAAAAACACCAACGACAAAGAAAAACAAATAAATAAAATAAAACATAATCAATATAAATAAAGTTTAGCATTAAATACAGCAGGGGTTTATACTCNNATACAAACATTTTTGTTTCTATATTTCTTACTTTTTATTTACGTTTAGTGCTATTTGATGCAGCTTTTATGTTTTAAACTGTTTTATCGACAAATAAAACTAAATTAAAAATATTTTGTAAGCACCTTTTTGACAACATTTTTTTAATGAAATGTTTTCTGACTTTATAAAAAAAAGTTAAACTAAAAGGGTTAAATTTTTTATTTAAAAATGTAGCTTTAAGTTTTGACATTACAGCTCTTAAAGTAACATAGAATTTAGAAAAAAAAATGAAGTTGAAAAAAAAAATAAAAATTCCGATTACCTACTGGTACAGACAGTAACTGAATAAACATGTTTTGGTATTAGAAGTTTTATTTTCACTTCAGTGTCCCTTTTGGGCCTCTATATATTATACCTGAACAGATGCATATTTTTACATACAAGCCTTCAGATTTTTATAAAATTTGATTATTCAAGCAGTTTTCCCTATAAATAAGATAAAAAAAAATTTATATCATATTTATGTATTTCTATTTACAGATTTTAATGCTAACTGATGCTGCTTTTTCATCTATTCTCTGCTGACCAAATACTAAATACTATTAATAAAATATAGAACTCTAAAGTCACTGTTAGGATAGTACTTTATCTAATACCTTGTGATTACATGAGTCTTCTATGGCCTCCGAAATATCTATATTTTTTGAAAATAACAAAAGTTCTCAAATTTCTTACAAATTCTGAATTTAATTAATCACATTTTTGAGAACCTTATACAACATATGACTGATCATGATATAATTAATAAAGTCACATGTCATATGCCAACTTTGATGTTTTTTACTGTAAATATATATATGTGTGTGTGTAGTACAATAATGCATCATTCAATTCTGTGAATGTGATTTTCTTTTCGTTTTTCTTGTGTTTGCCTTGTGCGCATCGCGGTACCTTGTTGCAGTTCATGCATATCCGCCACAGCAGCCGTGAGTTAAGCGCATTCTCCGCGGACAGGAGTTTACGGCCTCACAAAGCGACGGGGGAGGTGCAGCAGAGAGGATGTTGTAGATGTAAGATGCAGGTTGTAGATAAAAGCTCTAATCACAATAAATGACCCCTTATTATTACAGATGTCCAGGATAACATGTTAAGCGTGGGAGAGAGCCCGAGGTGGGGTGGAGGGTGTGTGTATGGGGCGAGTTATTTTTCCTCCGCAACAGGAGAAAGAAAAAAGAAAATACCAGCCTGTGTGCATGATTGCGCCCACGCCATTCCCAGGTTACCCCGGACTGACCACTTTTGAAGTTCTCCTGCTGCTGTCTTACCCTGCACCACCTAATGACTCAACGGGGAACGGGGAAGTCGTCTGTTCACCACCAGGCTTGTTTAACCCTCACATTTTATGCCGTCAAACTATGGGTTCGGGTCAATTTGGACCCGGACCAAAAATGTCTAATTGGGACTGTTGGGACAACATTCTCCAGCTTTAGATCTGCTTAGATTGTCTCTGCAGCACATCCTCCAATTTTATGTGTAGGATTTTCCTGTAATAAAATGACATAAATATGTTGTTTTTCATCTTTTATGTGTACTTTTTAGGAGAAGAAATATATAATTTAAACTTTACAACTCAAAAATAGCCTGTAAACTTATGTATGTATAAATGTATTTTAGTATACTGTATTTACAACAGACAAAAAATGCAAATTTGGTCCTATGGGCGTGTCCAAAAAGAGTGGGAGGAGCTACATTTAACCTAAACTTAATAAACTCTTGATGGCTAAATGGCTTCTCTTTTTAGCCTAGCTTGAAGACTTAATTTCCGACATTAGTTTGTGAATTATGCAACAGAACATCGTTGATGGGTTTTAGGCTCCACCTACTTACTCATTGCATAATCTACACGTCAGTACCAAAGTTAAGTTCCTGATTGGTTATTACCAACATTTTTAATCTTCTATAACACTTTTGAGTCAAAATAACTCATAAAGTTATGTTGATTTAGATGTATTGTAGTATACTGAATTTTCACCAACCAAGATTTGCGCAGGACCATGAATTTGAACCGATGGGTGTATCCAAAAGATTGTGGGAGGGGCTTAATTTAACCTTCATTTAATGAACTCATGACGGCTAAACTGCTTCTCTTTTTAGCCTAGCTTAAAGACCTGATTTCCGACATTAGTTTGCGAATTACGCAAAAGGACATCGTCGGTGGGTTTTAGGCTCCTCCTACTGTTCGCATAATCAACACGTCATTAACAAAGCCAAGTTCCTGATTGGTTGATGTAATATAGTTGGGAATTTTTTAAAAACTATTCGATAATCACCAATCAGGATCGGTCAAAGTTTGAATTTTTTACTGGCAAAGCACATTTTGTACATAGTGTCCAACAACGGTCATAGAAACTTGCATAGCTAAACATTGGAACATGAAAGTCAGAAACATATCCATACGACATTACTAAATCCTGGTCCCTGATTGGTTAAAGTTTGACCTTGTTAAACTGGCAACGTGGGTTTTGTACATAAAACCCAAAAACGATTGTAACTTGCATAGCTAGGCATTCAGAACATGTAAGCCTGAAACAAGCATATACATTGACTTTTTCTTAGAAGTGGCCATTTGAAGGCATTGCCGAGAGCAGTGTGAGAATAGCTTTAGCTATGGTCGTCAATTTTCCCATGCAGAACTCAAAGGTCAGTGTATGTATCTATGATAAGAACTAATGTTTTATTTTGGTGTTTTTCATCAGGAAACAGTTTTATGATGGCCCAGTACTAAAGTTGTTCAAAACTGAAAAATTGTGTCAATTAGTAACTTCACATCTGAAACAACAGAAATTACACGTGGAGTTCCCCAAGGCTCTATCCTGGGGCCCCTTCTTTTTAATATTTACATGCTCCCACTGACCAAAAAAAGATCAGTAACATTAATTACCATAGCTATGCAGATGACATACAGATATACATTACATTGACACCAGGAAATGCAGTGAGGAGATTAATGACTGGATGTGCCACAACTTACTTCAGTGAAACAAAAACAAAACTCAGGTTATTGTCTTTGGGGGTGAATATAAAAAAGATTGGACGTCACTACAGAGCTTCAGTCTATTCATCTAAAAACTACCAACCAGACCACAAAACAACTGAACAGGTGTCAAAAGTTAGCCCAATTACCCTTTACCAATCAGGGTAGTGACGTATGGATAGCATCTTTTTCAGGAATTATTAAGTCTTTCATGTATCTGAATGGACCCGTGAAAGTAAAAGCCTGGTGACATTTGCGCTGCCTCGATATTTCGTACCAAGCCTCTTTGGGGTGTCTGTACATGCGCTAGTACTTATGAGAACACCTAGTTACGTTCAAGAACCCATTCTTGAACGCAACACACTTGTCCGGTGTGTATGTTGCATAAGACAATATAAAGGGTGAGTTCTGCAGTGTTCTGTGTGCTCACTCATGCAGCATGTAAATGGATGTCGGCCTGTACTTCAAGTGGGGGGGTCAGTTAGGAGGACAGCAATGGTCCAGGTTTAGGAGAGCTTTCCCCGGGCTTTGTAGAGCGGGATATGAGGCCTGGCTCTAAATCTGCAGGGAAAATAAACCCGGACAGGGAAGGAAATGTCGGCTTATCCCGGCTCAGGAGCGCTGCAGAAGCACGGTTTGATTTATTTATGTTTTTGTACAACCTCCCACGCTGCCATCCTACTCCCACAGACCAAATTATGCATTATTCCTCGGCCGTAAAATATCAAATATTCCTTTCCTGTATTTACCTGAAGCTTATCTTTATCATGTTATTGTGTCGCTACAAAGGCAGCGGGATCTGTGTGGGCAGAGAAACCGAGCCCCGGCAGGAAGGTGGTCCAGGAAAGGATTATTTATTGTTCGCTCGTATTTATGAGCACAAAAAAGGATTTGTCTAAACTGTACTCGTGACCTTTGACCTCTCCTTCCCCTCCACCACCACTGTCAAGCGTCTCCCTCCTCGCGAGCGGGGAGCTCACATGTCAGCTGGATTACAAAGCGGGCAGAAAACGGGGCAGCGGCCCCCAGGCCCCCCCCAGGCCTCTGAAAGCTCCGGGGTTACCGCGTGTCAACTGGTTTGTGCAAATTTAATTGAGAGCTCGTTGGCGGATGGACTCCGCTGCAGGAAGACATCAGCAGAGGAGGGCGGCGGGAGTCACTTGTCCGGACCCCCGTCAGCTGCACGACGGGCGAAATTTAGCTCAAGTCATGTTTGAAGTGAAAGAAACCCCGAAAAGCCCCTTTAGCTAACCCGAGAAACAAGCTAACAGTCACGATTCTGTAGAGGCCAACTTTGTGATGAGATTCCACCCCACCCCCCGCCCCAACCAACCAAGACAAATTTGAGATATGAAACTGAGATATCATTAAAAACCAAGAAAACAGATTTATTTACAGGATTAGGAGGCGAAGAAAACAAACTGTGACTGTGACCATTTGTTGAAAGCCTTATCTGCTACAGGATAGTATGGGCCTTGTTATGGGGGGGTGTAAAAGCCTTTGTATTGAGTGGGATGTTATATTAATTCTTGAGAAGTGCACTTAATAACCCCCTCCCCCCTGATGTTCCAAACAGGAAGTACCCACTGATTCCAAGGAGCTAAAATCCCATAGACAATTTTTATAGAGAAATGGTCTGAATAAGCATTCTTTCTCTGTTTGATCATCTTAAAAATTGACCATTCAAATGTCTTAATAAAAGTAAGTGCTTGAAACATTTGATTGACAGATTCTAACAATAAATAATGTTTTAATTGACCTCAAAACATTCATGTAGGTTGACATCAAACTCGTCCTAAAGACTTGAAACTTGTCGTTGGCTTGGTTTTAACAATTACCATAAAGAATTACAATTATATACACACAAACCATATACAAACCACCCATGTGTACAAGAATGTATTAAACAAGGGGTCTTGAACACACTTTTAGCATATGATGTTTACTGGACGGTCGCTACCTGACACTAGCACTTGTGCTCACAATTGGTGCGTAGCGTCAAAATGGTACAACTAGCTTTTTTCTTGTATACTGAAGACTTGGTGTCATAGAATTTAGCAAACTGCCGTTAATAGCTCCTCCTTTATGGTCAATTTTCCAATGGTTGGCACTGCCTTTACTCAAAAAGGACGCCACCCAAACGTCACTAACAAATCAGAGTCCCTGATTGGTCAAAGTTCACCTGGGTCGAATTTTTCTGAACCTTTTGATGTAGAGCCCAAAAATAGTTGTAAAAACTATAATAAATGTGAGAGCTTTGAATGTGAAAGGACATATAAACACATTAATGTAGTCTTTTCATTGGAAGTGGGCTCTTGTTTTCAAAACTGACAGCAGTATTATTTGCTTTTGTTTTTCCGAACTGATCATACTGATCATAGATAGTAAAGTTGTGGTGATAGAAAACAGATTTGACCAACTTTTCCAAACTTTCTGTTGAGGTTTCTTTGGGAGAAGTCTCCTCTGCTCACTTTGCATAGAGACTTCTTCTAAATAAACTCAAACACAGAGTAAAGTTGCCCCCGGGTGAGAAGGAATTGCATGTGTCCACCCCTGTACTTTGTGTCCTACTCACAAACAAAACAAAGAAAATCTCCAAAGTACAGTCATTTTTGTCCCCCCACGACTTCACATGTGTAATCCTCAGTGAACCTTCAGTAACTGCTTCTGGCTACAGCTGAGAGACCTTTCTCACAGCCTGCTGGATTGGACCCTCGATGAATAAGCCGTAGTCAATGTGGTTTTTGATAAATGGAAGTTAAGGTAGGAAGTTACCTGCAATCGCTAATTAGACGAGTCACTGTCCTTTTGGTTGGTGGTGGCAGAACTTTACAGTGTGGTACCAGGACCTGAACAACAAAGTCTTGTAACCTGTAACCTTTACCTGAACTTCTTACCTCAGGTAAAGAACTGATCACCTTGTAGATATGTTTACTGTTACAGACTCAAGGTCCATTTGCCACAAGAAACACAAAACAAATAAAAGACTATGAATATTTAAAAAAAAAACATTCATGACAGTAAAGTATAAAAAAGTGACGTGAAATTACAAAATATCATAAACCTAGGAATACCATATTTTTAGCTATTGAGTATTCAAATACTTTTATACATCGTCAGGTTTTGAGATAGTCATAGAGGTCATAGAATCTTTGCACTGTAGGGTAAAGTGCGAGTCCGTCACACTCTCAGCTCCACCCTCTTTACCTAGAGGGCTCGACTTCCTGTTTTAGTAAGTCAAAGTGACCATGACTCCTTCCGTTAAATATAGACAAATTTGGGGCGGCCGTGATGCAGCGGTAGGGCGGTCAACCCTTGATCGGAAGATTGCGGGTTAACGCCTTGCCCGCCCATGTGTCGAAGTGTACTTGGGCATGACACCTAACCCCGAGCTGCCTCTGATGGGAGGTTGGCGCCAGTGTTTGGCAGCAGAGCCACCACTAGTGTGTGAATGTGTAAATGGGTCTGTGACTGTGAAGCGCTTTGGGCCCTCGAAGGAGGGTAGAAAGCGCTATACAAGTATACGCCATTTACTAGTATACGCCATTTACTATACAGTCCTATGGTCCTTTCCTCACCCTAGTCTTTGACTTGCCGTGCAGTTTCAAGCGGCTGTTCCTCGTTTGTAGATGTTCCGAGTCTTTTCCCATCTCTTTCAAACCAGCCTGTTAAGGTGGAGGACCGTTCCCATTGATTTAACTGCATTCCTGCTGGAAGAAAGACTTGCCGTTGCCCTATTGTCTGGGATTGCACTGAAGTCTTGACAAACACTTTTCAGAATCCAGGCCTCGAGGGCCGGTGTCCTACGTCTTTTCTAACCAACCTGCCAGTGAAGATCCTTATAGGCTAAACGTACCTGATCCAGGTAGTCAACAGCAGATAGAGTAAGATTTCTGGAAAACCAGCGGAAGGCCGGTTCTTGAGGCTTGGAAATGGACACGCCTGGTCTTGAGTTTAGGCCGTTGATAAGTTTTTTTCTTTAAATAACTATGGTCACAAATGAACTTATTCAGTATGGTAATCCATAATTCCATTATTTTTTTTAATGTTTGGATTGATTATATAGACCCAACTTTCATTGATTTCAAAAAGTACACAACCCCATTTTAATTTCAATGGTCAACCTTGTGTTGCCTAGACCGACAAGCCTCCTTGTTCACCATTTTTTTCGGACCATGATTTAAAATACTTTAGTATACCTAGAAATAAATAGTGCAACTAATATATGCATTCTGGAATCAATTTTCTGTGGTACACATATCTCCCAAATCGTTTTATGATGACTTTGGTAAACTACAATACTGTATCGCTTGATGGATTGTTGGGGCAGTATGGGTACCAAAGTTTGGACTCCGGTGGACTGATAAGTACTGTGGTCCAAAGCATTCTGGGTGGTGTAGTCAAACAACCTTGCATAATTTTTTGTTTGTTTGATTGTTTTGCCCTATACTCTACAATAATATTGAATTACCCACTTAGAATAAATTGGATTAGCTGATTCCAGGTACCAGGATGTCTTGCATGAATTAACATGGTAGAAATCGCACTGAATCAAGCTATAACTTTTGGGTTGCCTCAACTAAAAGATGAAAATGATGAAGAAAAGTTTCAAAAGATGAATCCTAATACGTTCAAAATAAATACCGACGTTACCAAGTATGAAGTTGGAACTTTTAGGGACTAACCTTACCAAACATATACTTGGCCGAGTATCAGTGGCTCTACAATGTCACCAGTGTAGTGTCACCACCTTGCATCCTTGAGAGCTTTTATGGTCAGCTGCTCTGACAACAGATCGTGGATATGTGTATGATTGCAGCGGCGGCGGTAGCAGCAAGCAGCTCTGTGATTAAGAAAGAGCACTCGACAGTTGAGGAGCACAATAGGGGCCTGACCTTCGCCAGACGACAAGTGTGCCGCTGGCCCCCGGGGGCTCCTCAGCGCGACTGCAGATCTTGTGTCGAGACGTCGTGATTAAGTGCGGGCAGAAGACTCGACCGTCTCTGTGCGAATCCTCGAGAATTCAATGACCTGCTGAAGACGAAGGGGAATCTGATTATAATAACACGCTGTGATCAGCATCCTGTTCCTGCATGTCTTACATTTCATATTTGTAAGTCTTCATGTATCAGCATCATAGACCTAAACACTCTAAAGGACGTTAGAAGTTCTGAACCAGGTGGGTCCAAACGAGATTTTAACCCCAATGGTGAGGCGTCCATTAGGGATGGGTACTGTTTGGATTTTATCCGGTGCCAAAACTGTACTTTTAATAAATGACATGCTGAAACAGAGGAAGATGTTTCATTTTATTCTTTCTGATAGTCTGAAGTAAACACAGATTTCATCGCTTATCGCCACGACGACCATCATTTTTCTAAATGTTGAACATCACATTCTTATCCATCAGGTTGCTTAATTTTAATATTTTTGCAGGGAATTAAAGCCAAACTTTTGCTTTGACGTTTTTGACTGAAGCTCCGCCCACTCTCAGAGTCTCACCCATTAATCTAAGAGTTTAGTTGCTTTTATGGGTTATGTACACATTGGTCCCGGTAGTGGATGTGTTGGTGTGGTTGGTACAGTATAGGTCAATACTTGTAGTACATGTCAGTGTCTGTAGTACCATGAAGGTCTGTACTGGTAGTGCTGTAGATTTTACCTGTATGTACCGGTGGTACAGTTTATGTCGGTGCTAGTACTACCAGATACGTTGGCACTGGTAGCACCAAAATAAAGCACCAAAATGCAAGTTTTTATACAGTTAAATACACAGGGTTTCATACAGTACTAATGTAAATGTCGATACTAGTAGTTCTGTACACTTCAGTACTAGTAGAGCTTTACACATCAGTACTAATGGTATCATATATGTTGGTACCAGTGGTACAGTATAATTTATTACTAGTGGTATTATATGCGTAAGTACCGGAAATAATTTATATGTCAGTACTGGTGGTACCGTATATGTCTATACTAGTAGTACCATATACGCTGGTTCTAGTAAAGCTGTATACGTCACTGTTGTAGTACTATATATGTTGGTACAGGTAGTCCAGTATAAGTCAGTACTAGTGGTACTGTATGCATCATTACAGGTAACAATGTATATGTCGGTTCTAGTAGTACAATATGCACTGGTATTAGTAGAGCTCCACACGTAGGTACTAGTAGGACCGGAGGTACAATACAAGTCGGTACTAGTGGTATTGTATGTGTCAGTACCAATTATACAGTATATGTCATAAATGGTAGTGCTGTGTATGTCGGTACTAGTAGTACAATATACACTCTAACTAGTAGAGCTGCACATATCTGTACTAGTGGTGCCATATATGTCAGTACTAGTGGTACAGTATAAGTTACTACAAGTGGTATCGTGTCCAGCAGTACTGGTAATAGTGTATATGTCAATACTGGTAGTACCGTATATATCGGTACTAGTAGAGCCATATACACTGGTACTAGTAGAGCTGTACACGTCGGTACTAGTTGTAACATACATGTTGGTACCAATAGTACAGTATAAATAGGTACTAGTGGTATTGTACGTGTAAGTACAGGTAATAATGTATACTTCAGCACTGGTAGTACCATAAAGGCTAGTACCACTGGTATGGTATATTTTGGTACAGGTCGCACTCTACACATCAGTACAAGTAATACCAAATATGCTGGTACTAGTAGAGCTCTACACTTCTGTAATGGTAGTTCCATACATGTTGGTACCAGTTGTACAGTATGGTTTGTTGGTACTAGTGGTATTGTATGTATCAGTAATATTGTCTACCGTGTATGTCAGTACTAGTAGTAACATTTACGGTGGTACTACTGATACAGTACATGTTGGTACTGGTAGTACTGTATACATCAGAGCTAGTAGTGCCGTATACATCGGTTTTGTTAGTTCTGGATCCGCCAGTACCAGTTGTTCTGCATACGTCGGTACGGTAGTACCACATGAACTGTACTGGTGGTATAGTAAATATCAGTACTCGTAGCGGGGCGGCCGTGGCGTAGAGGTGAAGTGTTCAACCTCTGATTGGAAGATGACTTGAGTCGAGTGTCCCTGGGTAAAACGCTGAACCCCAGGAGGTTATAGAGTGGTATCAGTGTTAGTGGAATAGTGGAACCGGACTGTGACTGTAAAACACTTTGGGCCTTCTAAGAACATAGTAAAGTGTGATATAGGTATAAGCCCTACGCTACTGGTAGTACTGCCTACATTGGTTCTACTACCAACTTGGCATTGAGTTGTGGTACCCGATATCTTCATGGTTCTTGCGTGGCATTGAGTTGTGGAACCCGATATCTTCCTGGTTCTTGCGTGTTTCACGTCTCATCAGACCTTAGCTCGAGTTGAAACGTCAACACTTGACCTGCTGAGGAGATTAGCTTCCAAATCTTTTTTCCTCTAAGAGAAGTGTGACAGATTTGTTGCACCTTTGGCAACTTTGACTTGAATAACTTTTACCCCCCCGCCGTCACATGGGCTCCCATCTGTAGTCAAAGTGAGGTCTGCTGTGAGTTATGTCAGATGGAGCGATTACCAGAGAGGGGGCCAGGAGGATAATGAGCACCAGATGTAGGTCGCTTGTTCTCATACTCGTTTTGTCATTGCAGCTTTTACTTTTTTCTTTTTTTGGTGTGTTTTGCCCCCACGTTCTTGCCTTCCCTCTCTTTCATCTGCCTTTGTTTTTTCACCTTTCCTAATCCATCGTTTACTCCCCCCAGTCAGCCCCTGGCCACCCACAGCTGTCCTGCACAAGGTGCCGGCGAACACTCCCTCGCAACCGAGGTGCACTTGTTCGCTCCCGCTGCTAAATGGCGCGCATCAATCACGCAGGTGTCCCCGGACCGGCGGCGGCGGCGGGGAGGCGTCTTTAACGCGCCGCACATGTAGCCAAAGAGCATCGCTCAAGCAGATGTGGGACCCCGGCCAAGCCGTACGCAGCACACCCGGTCGCCGGGATACCACGCGGCTGGAAGCGTTTCAAGCTTTGTTTGGCCAGGTGAGAACAGGATGGCGGTGGCACCAACATTCCCGACTTCCAGGCCGACGGCGGCGGGGGTTGTTGGGAGGGAAAACAGTCTGAAACAACAGGAAGCAAACGCCGAAACGGGAAGGATTAGGAGCGCGAGGGCGTCCACATGGGCCCAATTGCTTCTCCGTGGGCTCCTATGACACGTGCGCGGTGGGAACCGAGCCCCATTGACAAAAGACAAGTGGGGCCACCTGTATGGTAGCTCATGAGGCCAAAATTAGTTGCAGAATTGTACTTTAGATATAGCACTTCTCTATATCCTAATCCTGTTCACCCAGATGTCTTGCTCAAGGACACTTGGACACATGGAACAGCAGGAACCAAACCTGCAACCTTGGGTCGACCACTCTACCACTGCATCACAATCACCCCCATGGAATACAACAGGATAGAGGGCCATAGTTTTCAGGAACTACTTATACATTTTGGTACTTCAGAGGAAAAACTTATGAATGAAAAGTTATAGTACGGTGTTTTTAAGAGGTTCTTAAAGCATTTTTCTCGTGATGGACGAAAAATAAAACAACTAGAAACGTTGCGATAATGCTTTGATGTGAATGTTTTTTGCTAAAAGAAGTTGCTAAAGATGCTGAAGCTTTTTGCTGAAAATGTGAAAGATAATTGCAAACTGTTACATTTGCTGAGAGACTGGAAATTTAGGTAAAGAAGTATGAAAGAGCGCTAAAGTTCACCTGAATTTCAGAAAAATGTGTAGCAAAAAAGGCTTAAAAATGCCTAATATATGCCAAACTTGCAAAAATATTTAGTGTGCTGCTTAAATTGGAACTGACCTCCAAATTAGCCCAAAACACTTTAGTGGATGCCAAATTAACCAAAAAAGGTTGTCCATTGCTTAAATAACAGCTGAACTCCAAAATAGCCTAAAATTCCTAAACTAAATTAGCCAA
>NC_050513.1:18301629-18304582 GCF_002922805.2 Oryzias melastigma | reverse complement strand
CTAATCCTATTCACCCAGATGTCTTGCTCAAGGACACTTGGACACATGGAACAGCAGGAACCAAACCTGCAACCTTTCAACCTTGGGTCGACCACTCTACCACTGCATCACAATCACCCCCATGGAATACAACAGGATAGAGGACCATAGTTTCAGGAACTACATTTATATTCTGGTATTTAAGAGGAAAATCTTACAGATGAGAAGTTATAGTATGGTGATTTTAACATGTTCCTAAAGCATTTTTCTCATGATGGACGAAAAATAAAACAACTAGCAAAGCAAAAGCAAATTGCAAACTGTTACATTTGCTGAAAGACGGGACATTTTTAAAGAAGTATGAAAGAGCGCTAAAGTTCACCTAAATTTCTGAAAAATGTGTAGTAAACTTGCTTAAAAATGCCTAATATATGCCAAACTTGCAAAAATATTTACTGTGCTGCTTAAATTGGAACTGACCTCCAAATTAGCCCAAAACACTTTAGTGGATGCCAAATTAACCAAAAAGGTATACATTGCTTAAATATCAGCTGAACTCCAAAATAGCCTAAAATTCCTAAACTAAATTAGCCAAAAACGTTAGCATGTTGCTAAAATAGAAGCTAAACTCTAAATTAGCCTATATAAACCTCAGAAGATATAAAACTAGCCGAAAACGTTAGCATGTTGCTAAAATATGAGCTAATCTCCAAAGCAGCCTAAGATTACTTAGTCAACTAGATTAGCCAAAAACGTTAGCCTGTTGCTAAAATAGAAGCTAAACTCTAAATTAGCCTATATAAACCATAGAAGATATCAAATTAGCCTTAAACGTTAGCATGTTGCTAAAATATGAGCTAAGCTCCACATTTTAATAAAAAAAAAAACCCAGGTAGATCCCAAATTAGGTGGCGTATTGATTAAATACTAGCTAAACTACAAAGCAGCCTAAAATTCCTTAGTAAACTAAATTAGCCAAAACGTTAGCCTGTTGCTAAAATAGAAGCTCAACTCTAAGTTATCCTAGCAGTACCCAGGAGATAAAAAAATAGCCAAAAACATTTGCATGTCATTAAAATATTAGGTCAACTCTAAATTGGAGTAAAAAAAAAACTTAGTATATATCAAATTAGCCAAAAAGGTTAGCATGTTGCTAAATGATGAGCAAAACTCCATATTAGAATAAAACAAAAAAAAAAACAGTAGGTCCCAAATTAGCCAGAAAAGCTAGCTTATGGCCTTACTACTAGATAAACTCCAAAGCAGCCTAGAATTCCTTAGTAAACTAAATTAGCCAAAAACGTTAGCCTGTTGCTAAAACACAAGCTAAACTCTAAATTAGCCTAACAATACCCCGGAGAAAACAAATTAGCCAAAAACATTTGCATGTTTGTAAAATATTAGGTAAAATCTAAATTACAATAAAAAAACCTCAGTAGATATTAAATTAGCCACCAAAAAAAAAGCTAGCTCATTGCTTAAATACTAGCTAAACTCCAAAATTGCCTAAAATTCCTCAGTATACTAAATTATCAAAAACATTAGCTTGTTGCTAACTGGAAGCTCAACTCTAAATTAGCCTAAAAAACCCCACTGGAAAACAAATTAGCCAAAAACATTAGAATGTTGGTAAACATTAGCTAAACTCACATTTTTTTTTTTTTAAATTACTATAAAAGATGAAAACATAGCGCATTATATTATTTAAAGGCTTGTTGATAATCTACTTAAAATGTTAAAATTTGAAGAATGTCTCATTTATTTCTTTCGGGGCATATTTTGCTCAATATTTCAAAAACATTAAAGTTTATTAAAAAAACACAGCTGGAGTGGAACTTTAAGCAAAATGTTTTCCCTATTTAATCTTTTTCTATTGACTTTATTTTGCAACAATCCGTTGGTGTTTAACCTTTTTATTAATTAATTTACCTCTTTAAAATGAGTCTGTAAAATGTCTTTTCCACTATAAATTTATTAGTAAAATTATTTTAATGAAATTTAACTATTAAAACAGAAAACTGTAAAATTTCTATAATCATATAAATATGTTAACATATGTTTTATGAAGTGTTACAATGTTGATACATAATTTAGAATAAATAAGTTTGACCATAAACATTTATTTTGACTTGTCACCAATTATATCGATAGAATGTGCTTTTATATTTCTTTAAATGTTGACATAGATTAAACCAAATAATCATAAATTCTGATAAAAACTACATTTACTATATTTAAATACTTTATAAAACATGTAAATAACTTCATTTTATATCAACTGAAAATGTTAAAATTACAATCATTTATCCATTTTAACCTATTTTTTGTCTCACAATACCAATTTGAAAAAATTAGAATAAATATTTTGAAATTTAATAAGACTAAGTATTATAGCAGCTTTTTATCAGTCTTACAAGATTAAAAAAATAGAAAAAAATATTTTTATGTCAACATGACATAAAAGTTGTATTTTTATTTGGAAATAAATTGACTTTACAGTCATTGAAACAAGTAAATATGCTGTAATAAGTGAACAATTTGAGTAATAAACAAAAACTACTCGTTACATTTGAAATTATTAGTTTTCATCAAATTAAAATGTTGACTTGATTGTTTTTCTTCACTTAAAAATGTAATTTGTAACTAAAATGTAACTAAGAGTTTTTGTTGATTGATTCAACGTTTCATTACAGTGTACAGAGATGTGTCTTTTTTAATCATTAAAAATATTGGGGATACATAAAGATGTGTTTTTTGTATATTTTTATTTAATAATTTAAATATTGTATTTTGATTTAATCTAAAAGTCCTGATAAATACATTTTTGTTTTACAAGAAAATCATTTTTTTGCATTTAAAATTTAATTGCCATTAAAATCAAGGGAACAATTTCATTAAAAACCATTTCTTGTTGAGTTTTATAGTAATTTTTATCTACAAAATATATTAAGTTAGAATCAATGAGTTTGATCTA
>NC_050513.1:18290698-18300664 GCF_002922805.2 Oryzias melastigma | reverse complement strand
ACGTCCTCGGCTCTTCCTGAAGGTTTTATCCATCCTCTGAACCAGACACCGTTTTAAAAGCGAAGGGCTGAAGGCCAAAGAAAAGCTTCTGTGTTTTTTTAATCTGTCAATCCAGCTTCCTCTTCTCTAAGCAGCATCTATCACTTGATGGACATCAAGATGTGTTTCTTCCCAACAATTTGCCACGGCGCCGGCTTTGATCTGCCAATCACCAATTAGAGCAAACAACCAGACAGCCGAGGAAGCAACCGTTTAAAGAAATGAGTCATTTAAACCTAATATTTACATAAAAATGACTGAATTTGTCAGATATCGTTTGTTCTTCCTATTGATCAAAACTTTTTCATTTTATTTGTTAATTTATTTATTTTTTTGCAGATAAAAGCACCAAAGCCTCGTGCGGTCCTGTCACCTGCTCGGCGTGAACGTTTAAAGTCTGCACTACCTCTTTTGGAAACCACTTCCTGACTCCGGCTGTAAATCCGGACAAGGTGTTTCCACCGCAGCTTTCGATAGACGCAGCCGTTTCTGAGGAAGACCGGACGTCCTCCTGCTCGAGGTTACCCAATGGAAGGTTTGCGGCTGGACGTCGTCCTCGCTGTCATACAGGATCGTACCTGAGCCCTCGGTGAGGGTTCGGGTTCCTCTGACGCAATTCCACCAACAAACAGCTTTTTTCCCACCAAATGTTTATTAAACACAGATTAACCACATCTTATAAAACAAAATACATCTTTTTATTCTAAAAAGTGAAAAATGTTTGTTATATTTCAAATAAAATCAACTTTGGTGTTTGTCCCCCTAGTTTGTTTCAAGGGAAAAAAGTCAAATAAAACTGTATTAAAGTAACATTTAAAATAATAATAAAAAATTCCATGAAGCAGATAGTTCATAGTTACCATTCACTTTTTATAATGTATTGGGCTGATGAATTTGTCTACTAACTTTTGTGTCTCTACTTCAAAGTATTTTTGGTAGTTTCCTTAGCAACCATTGATAAGAACGAGTTAGCCCGTATTACCAAAATAGCATAATAAATGACACTGAAAGGGATATTACCCTAAAGTTTTGGTTGAAGTCACTGAATGCAGATTTCCCCTAATACTATTCATGTGTCTGGTATTTTATGCAGGCATTATAATGGGCACCTTCAGGGGTCCTTATCGTCCATAATGAAAAAAATGTGTTATTTAGTGGAAAATTTGACACTGGTTTCTACTATAAACCTGATTTTATTGTTGCCATGGAAACAAGTAATAATCTGTTCTTTGTCTCTGTGTACTCTCTAACCAGATTGTCTGTTTTGGATAAAGAGGTCTCGGTAAGTTAGTACCCTCATTAGTACAAAGTATCACTTATTTACCTTTAGTTTAATTTTGTTGCAGTTCCGCTAAAGACCACTAGAGGCAGGTGATACAAGGGAGCAGTCTCAGTTGACTTCAATAGAAAAAATACAACTTTACGCTTAAAAATACAAAACAATCCACTGTAGTGTACATGTTTTAATCAGCTATCAATGACTAAGTTGATTTCATTTTCATTGCAGTTCCTCTGAAGACCACTAGAGGCAGATTACACAAGGGAGCAAATCTCCATTGACTTCAATGAAAAAAGGGAAACTTGACACCTAAAAATAAACTGAAAATTCAAACAACTGTAAACTATTTCTCTCTTTAAACCTTTCACATCCATTAGTTAGTAGCATAAAAGCTTATTGACAGTTAGTTTCAGTACCATTAAGGACCACTAGAGGCTGGTTGCACGAATGAGCACATCTCCATTGACTTCAGTGTTAAAACCGTTTTTTGAGGATTTTTTTGTTTATTTATAGTTTATGAAACTTTTAACTTATTTTTATTTATATAAATACAATTTTATTTAATTTTTTTTAGCTTTATTTAAAATCTGAAGGTGAATTATCCATTGAGTCAACCCATGAAATTTACATTAACACTAGTGTTATTTGGAGTCGTAACCTCGCCCGACTTTTACTATTATTATTTTTACATACAAATTTCAATGTTTTGTATATTTTTTTGGAATCCAAAACTGTATGTAAAAATATATCAAACAATTATAGTATTTTCATATGAAAAAGTTATACAAAAAGCTAACATCTGTACAATGGAATGTTTTTTTTAATCAATTTGTGTTTACAAAAAAAAAAAAAATCACAAAAAAAACTTAGAGTACATAGAGTTATAAGTAAATATAATTATAATAAAACAAAGTATTTTATTTTGAAAGGCTATTGTGAGTCAAAGCAGCTTTTTTCCCCTTTTATGCTCCACTAATAGATGTTTTGTTGGCTCTAGTGACCTTAAGGGTTGACGATGACTTTCTTACCCGTTTAAATTCCAGTGACACTCTTCAGGTGAGCATTCAGACGAAGAAATGTGCTGAAATGCAATGAAAGAACGGGAGAAAACAACCTTCGTTTGCTAGCGGGGATAATTACAACGCGGCCAGAGGCTAGCTCCATTAGCTGACACAAGAACAATTTGGCTCCTGTTTATCTTCTGCTAATTGTTGCAGGCAAATAGCAAATATTTTATTAACTCCAGGAGCACACTTTACCCACAGGAGTGACCTGAATTTGAATGGGGTGGAAATGTGTGCTCAGGAAAACGAGGTCTGTGTACTTCTTGTGATGCAGAAGAAAGCTCGCCGTTTGCTCGACGCGGCAAAAGGGGTCGACTTTGACGCTTCGCTTAAGCATTGCTCACACCAATAGACTGGGAAAAACCGGAATACCTTGAGAAAAGGCGGGATTATCCGCCCCGTACCTTCGCCGGATGAGGCGGCCTTCGCCGTGGTTCAGTGAGAATCTCTGCTTTCGCTCCAGATGTGCTTTTGTACACCAAGGCTATTATCCCCCCAACACCACCACCACCCTCCCAACATGACATGATCATCTCGGCGCGTAATAACCACTGGAGCACGAGTCGGTGAATGGACTAACGCGGCGTAATGGGCTCGGACACTTGTCAAGTCGCCTCTTCCTCACATGCTAACCGCAGTGTTTTATACTCCGTTTCTCACATGGGCTTCTTTAAAACAGCCTCCTAATGAGTTCCAGCAGCGTCGGCGGAGGTGCGACTGAACCAGGTACGCCTGACACCTTCGCCCCCCCCCACCCCGCCGCCGCCGTGAGGTAGGTGTCGGCACCAAAGGTCAACACCTCCGCGCCACACTTGTCAAAGTGATGGGCTCTGCACTAGCTCACCGCTAACAGGCACTAATTAGAAGCACGTGGAACGCAGCGGGAAATGCCATCCCGGACAAGCCCCCAGTTGTGTGAAAGTCATTGGAGATGGTTTAATTCCTCCCTTTACCTGAGCGTAAACTGTAAAACCCACAAGGCTGTTTATCGCCCCCGCCCTCCGCCGGCTCTGTCAGCGACTCTATTTTCCATATTTTATAAATAGCCTGGAGAATAGTATTAATTATCCTTGTACAATTTAACGCACCGGGTCCTTTAACCTTTCAGGTTTCCGTTAAACACCGACATAACAAGGCGTATCCGTGGCGCCGGGCGTGATTTATGACAGGAATACCTAATTCTTGTTTTTAAATAGGTCGGACGGCAATCTGCATGCATCTAAATGCGTCTCCAGGCCACTGTTTAATATTCAAGGGGGATTTTTTTCTTTTTTTCTCTTTGTCCACATACATTTTTGTCTGGTGTCACCTCAGATTAAATTATTACCGTTTTGCAGCCTTTGCAGGCCCGGGCCCGGGGCCCTTATTTACCAGAATCAATGAAACCGTAATGAAAATCCATTTTTCATAGTATCAGCCCCGCTGTCTTTTATTTAGTTAGCTGTGTCTAAGCGAGCAATTCATTTTGTGTAAATGCCACCCTGAGAAAAAGGAGTCAGGAAGGGGTTAAGAATGGGAGATGAAGACGTCGGGTCTGGGCGGGCGCCCCGGTCCCAATTTATCCTGGCGGGAGAAGAACTAGCACTAGCTTTTAACGGAGTCAAACTTTTTTGTTTTTTTAAAGGACGCTACGACAGGTTAATGAGCTAACCCAATTTTTTTGTTTTGTTTTTTCTTTTGTGGTTGCGTGCAATTCACTGACTGTGGGCGGCGCCACAAGGCATTCTGGGTCACCACGCGCATCGCCGAAGTAATATCGCACCCCCACAATTTTTTTTGCATATTGAAAAAAAGCCCCCCCCCATCTGGAATATTCAAATGGCTTTGTTTATTGGCTCGGGTCGGGGTCGCGCATGTGGCATCGGTAATGAAACAACACCAGAGGATGCAGAGGGGGAGGAGGGCCAGAATTACACCTTCAACAAAGCCATAAATTTGCTCCTTTGCCCCCCCCCTCCACTAAAACACTCTCTACTGTGTATTAATTAAAATATATTTGAGCTGGAAGTGTGAGGTTTTTATGAACTGCTGGTAAACAGCCTCTCTGTGAGGTTTTTTTTTTTTAAATAAGCCGCTTGCATAATCGTCTCTACAGAAGATCAAAGGCTCTGCCGTGTGACACCAGAGCCCCCCCCCCACCTAACACACACCTCCATAGACGACTTTATAAGCTATAACTGTAACTAGAGTCCCCCCCCCCTCCCCTTTTCCGCCGCCTGACGAAATAAAATTTAATAAGTGAATAAAAATGTAAATAAAGATTTGTTGAAGATGGGGGCTTGTCCGTGGAATCACTCAGATGGAGTGGGGGGAGTAACTCCAGTGATGTTACGTGTGACCTTTTTGAAAGGCGCTCGCCGTGGGTTGATTAAAGACGTATTAAATTTGTTTAAATAAACCTCCTTGTAATGGCACATCATTTGTAAGAAGCTATTAGAGAGACGTGTGGGGGGGGGGGCATTATTTGCATGAAAATGTGCACAAATGGCGGCCGCTCTTGTATGAGCTGCCGCCTAAAAAGAGGTAACACGTTTGTAATGTTACATCTCGATCTAAAAAAGGAAAAACAAAAACTGGGGAACTTTAAAAGGGGGCGGAGTCAAAGGGGACATTGTGACTTAGGCTCCACCCATTTTTTCCGCAACTTGTTCTCAATGAGTTTCCAAATGTACATTTTTTTTTTCCATTCCAAAATCCAGTGACAACTTGATTTGGTTCGTTTAGGATTTTTATGCTAGTTTTTCAAAATAGGCGTGAAATTAGCTAATGCTAAAGAAGAGTTAGCCAAGTATTAAACTTTACTAAGAAACTTTCCTTGGATACACAAACACTGATTCATCACACATAAATTCCTCTATTTGTTTTATGTATTTTTTTGCATTATTTAAAGGCTACTTAATGCTAATTTTAGCTAGCATAGCATGTATCATCTTTTTAACCAAGTTTTGACACAAAAATTTCAAAGTGTTGATCTAAGACAAACATAAAAGAATAAAAGGTAAGCCATGTAAAATTTTACTCTAGAAAAAAGCATCAAACTCTTAACAAAAAGTCATCTAAAGGTTGAAAGGATATTTTAAATTAAAGCCGCAAACGGCATTGGATGGCCTACTTTACCGTCAACCTCATTGCCCACCTTTGACCAGGCTGACTGAGATACATGCGAGGAATTGATGTTTTTTTTTTTTTAATGGCAGCTTTTTTGTTGGGTATATCTCCATAGCAACCATTTTCTGTTTTGTCCGCCTGGGGTTACCGAACAGATTGATGCCAGTTTCATAAAAATCAGCAAAAGTTAGTTTTTGGATTTCCTTAGCAACAGAGGTCAATAGCTAACCACGCCCACATTCCTTATATGCTAATATCCTATGTTATTATACTTGTTACAGCTTAAGCCTGGGATCAACATATTACATTTTCACAGTAATCCGCTGAATTATGTGCGTGTATTAAGACTGCGCCACTTTTGCGGACGGCGCTCAAAATCTACAACTTCTAAATGTACATTTTTTTTGGCCTATAATGTCCAAGACATGTCCAAAGTACGGCCCGTGGGGCAAATTATAGAACATCATTGATATGTGGCCCCCCAGCACTTTCTAAGAACCACTTTTTTTCTTTTTATTGTGATTGGCTAATGAATCGGTTGTTAACCTATGGCTGCTGGGTGTTTAGAGCCTTAAGAACAGATTTACTAGTTCACAGTGAGCATTGAAGTGGGAATAACGTACAATTTTCTGGAATAGACTGTTTTATAATTTTATTTCTGGTCTTTCAAAACGAAATGCACAGTCATTTTTGGTGTGAATCTCTTTAGTTATATTACTGTTCTATGTAAAGAAATCAGAATGATCCACTTGCATAGTTGGCCCTCATGTTCACATCACCCAACCTGGTCCTCTTGCAAAAAGTTTTTGTCTTTTAAGAACTCTGATTCTTCTCCCGGAGTTTCCTAAAGAAAAGTTGCTTGTTTGGATTTACTTTGCTCTGAACTTCCCCTCATTTGGCCCAGAAGCGGCTAAACAGCAGCAAAGCAGAGCAGGAGGAGCCTCTGAGAGACGTTCAAGGCCAACCTCGAGTAGTCAGGAAAGGATGGAGGGCAGTTCAGCGGAGCGTGAGGCTAAAGCTGAAGACAGCCCAACAGCTTTGGGGGGAAAAGTTGAGATAATTAAGCTGGTTTTCCTTTAGGAGTGGGGGGGTACAATGGATCGCTGATGCTGATCAACTTACAGACGAAAATATGGTAGACAATGGAGAAAGGCAATGTGATTCCTTTGGACAGCACACGATGATGCAACCAAAGCCAAACATGGTGTTCATGTGTTAGCCGTGCACCGTTGGCTCGCAGATTCGTATCACTCGCTTTCCTTTCAGGGTGAGAGGCGTCATCGGTAATCAGACGTGGAAGATCTAGATCTTGGTCAGCCCCTGGAGGACGGATGCACAGGGCGCAACTATCTAACCATTGACCCAACTCTGCCATTGAAAGCAGTGATGATACTTTTGATTGGAAATCAATAGACCAGCAGCTGATATGGAGAGATCTCTCCATCATAGTTAGAACACGCTCTTGTTCTGAAGAGGGAGTCTTGAGACCAAAGTATGTGATCAAAAATACTAAATATACTCCCTCATTTGAATTCCTAGTCAATAGAACCCAACCAGCAGCATATCTGAAACACTAGAATTAACTAGAGAGCCATTTCCATCATGGTTCTGACACGCTCTTATTCTGAAGGGACAATCTAGTGGCCTTTTCTATTTGCTGACTCAACTCCGCCATTAAAACCACTGACAATACTCTTCATTTGACTTCCTTACTAAAAAGAACCCAACCAGGGAGATGTCACAGCTAGAACGCGCTCTTAATCTGAAAGGAAAACCTTTCCAGTTGCCAGCTCAACTCAATCAACTTAAGATACTCTTGATCTGGAGCAATCCAGCCGTTGGTTTGAAATTCGAGATTCTACCAAAGAATATTTCCATTATGGTTGGAACACGCTCTTATTCTGAAAGAATAATATTGAGGCCCTATCCAACTATTGACCCAAATCTGCCATCAAATCGACGGAAGATATTCCTAATTTAAATTTCAACTAAATAGAACCCAACCAATACCTGATTTGAAACTCTAGAAGCAACCAGGTTGGAAAACATGCTCTTATTCTGAAGGGACAATATTTAGGCCTTTACCGACTACTGACTCAACACTGCTAATACCTTCCTTTTCTCAATAGAACCCGACTAGAAGGTGATTTGACTAACAAGGAGCTGGTTCGAAACTCTAGAATTAGCTATGAGGACATCTCTAACATGGTTGGAACTAGCTTTTATTCTGAAGGAGCAATCTTAAGCCCTGATGTAACTACTGACCATAATCTGCCATCTAATGCATTGAAGATGCTCTAAATTGACTTCCTTACTCAACGAACCCCAACCAGCAGCTAATTTTAAAGTTCTAAAACAACCAGAGATTGACATCATTGGTACATGCTCTTATTCTGAAGGGATGATCTTGAGGACTTTTCCTACTACTGACTCAACCCCAGAATTGAAAGCACTGAAGAAACTGTTAAGATGACGTCTCAACTCAACAGAACTCAACCAGCAGATGATAAGAACCTCTAGAATCAACCACAGACATCATAATAAGAAGAGGCTCTTATTCTGAAGGGACAACCTTCAGAATAACCCCAACTCCACTACTGAAAGTACTGGAGATACTCTTGATTCAAATTTCTACTCAGTAGAACCCAACTAGCAGGTGACATGAAACTCTAGAGTCAACCAGAGACATCCTAGCTAGAACAGGCTCTTATTCTGAAGGGACGATCTTGAACTTTTATTGTATTTTTAACCCAACTCCACTATTGAAAGTATTGAAAATGGTATTGATTTATTTTTTTTACTCATTAGAACCAAAATAAGGGGTTGACTTTACACCAGAATAAACCACAGTTAGAACAGGCTCTTATTCTGAAAGGACGATTATGGGGTTTTATCAATTTTTTAGCCCAACCCCACTATTGAAAGTATTGAAAATTCTTTTGATTTCAATTATTTACTCATTAGAACCAAACTAGGAGGTGACTTTACACCAGAATAAACCACAGTTAAAACAGGCTCTTATTCTGAAAGGACGATTATGGGGTTTTATCAAATTTTTAGCCCAACTCCACTATTGAAAGTATTGAAAATTCTTTTGCTTTCAATTTTTTTACTCATCGGAACCAAACTAGCTGGTGACTTTACTCTATAATTAACCATAATTAGAACAAGCTCTTATTCTGAAAGGGCCCAACTCATCTATACAAAGTACTGGCGGTACTCTTGATTTAAATTTCGATTCAGTAGAACCCAACTAGAGATGACATGAGACTCTAGAGTCAACCAGACTTTTCTATCATGGTTGGAACTCGCCATGTTCTGCAGTTTTGCTCCCTCATCCCCCTTTTGGCGTTAACGATCGCCGGCACGTTTTCCTGCCAATTATTGATCCTCCGATGCAGTTGTGCCGCAAGAAGTGGGCCGATAACGCCAAATTGTGTTGGGCTGCGTTCAATTCCTTCAAGCCTTCGGTCGCAAATCCGCACAGGGAAGAATCAAATTGTTCATTGCTGCTCCGGCATCATTTTTGGCAGTTTACCTCTCCGTTTGCAGAACAACTGACCTTTTTTTTTTTTTTTTTTTTTTTTTCCATTTCCCCTTGTGCAGGTAACTCGGAACACGCGAGCAGCAGAGGAAGCACCTTTACATTAGGAAATCCCACAGCGTGACACTCGCACAACGGCCGGCGTGCCGCGTCTGCACACACTCAGGATGTCGTTGCATAATGTCACACACAGATATTACACAACGCTGAATGTAACTGTAATCCGCGTTGTGTGAATCTGAAAAGGAGACCTGGAGTTGGTGGAGATTTGACGCCACGTTAACCGCTATAGACCCTGGATCTGGTCTACTTCACAGTGTAGGAAGGTTTTGATTAAACAAAATTATAAATAAAATCCAGATTTACTGTTTTTTAGGGGCAAATATGATTTTAAAAAGTATTTAGACATAGTTTAATAATAAAAGTTAAATGTAAAATTAAATAATAATTAAAAAAAAAAGTTATATTTTTCCCATTACTTGTGTTAACCTAAGCTAGCAAAAACCAAACTACAGTTGAAACCTGAGGTTGAATTGAAAATAAAAATGTTTGGTGCGGCTAGAATGCGTTAAATTCACAGTCACTGGGCCCTTCATCTTGACCATATGTTTTTGTCTGACAACATAATGTAAACAAAAATAAAAGATTGATTCAGCTAAATTTTTAGCTACTGTTAGCTAGACCACATTAGCGTAACCGCAGCGAGAAATACCGCCGTTTTCTGTCTTTTGTCGGACATATATGGCATTTTTTAAGACTCTTAACAATTAGAAAATGTGACCTTGTTTTATTTTATTTTATTTATTTTTTTTATAAATATTATTTTACAAGTACTTGTTTGCCATTTTCTGGTTTGTTTCTTTCATTTTAAAATTAAAAGCAACAATTCTGCTCAACTTCATTTTAAGAGTACCTGATTGGTGGCTCCCCGG